>NC_056750.1:11051630-11099278 GCF_019279795.1 Protopterus annectens | reverse complement strand
CAGTCAAAGCTTTTATATAACAAGATTGGGTAGAATTTCCAGACCCACTCCAAAATACACAGTGACATGGAATTAAGTTTGATTTGGTATTAATATTGAAATGTTATGCAGCATACACATTGTCTTGTTCTCCTATTGCACGTCGAAGAAATCAAAGTGGGAGGATGTAGATCATGTGTAATGTTCCTATTGAGCCACTGTAGCTAGATAGCATGTGCATTTAAGTACTGAGCATGTGCGAGAACAGTGCCATTTTTTACAGTCAGCCACAGTGAATGCAGGCATGAATGGAGATGCACATGTGTGTGTGTCTGAAGTAATCTGTGAATCAGTTAACTTAAAATACATGTTCCAGTTACAGTTCCGGGCATGTTTATGTACAATAAATATTCTGAACCCATACACTGCTTCATTGTCTCTTTTGAATGCATGAAACAAGCGACAATGAGAACCGAGGCAGACATACATTAGGATGGCCATTACTGACATGCAGGATTTCTCTGCTGGTTGTGGAAAGAGCCAGAAAAAAAACAGCTTTTCAGAAGAAAATAGTTCTCACTCCATGGGATCACAAGTGCTTTAAAAAAATACTTAAGAACCTATTAAGTGCTAAAAGGTCCAGCAGGGGTCATTCCCCCTACCCTGCCTTCTTGTCTAGATCATTAACTTTCCACTGGCCTTTTGTCTTGTTTGTTAGGATGGCACAGGGCTTAGGAGCCTCTACATATCCTTCACATAAACTCTACAACAGAAGGAGGAAACCAATGCGGAATAAGGCAAAGTCCCAAGACTGGAAAAACTCCCTTATCAGCCTCAACAAAAAGTTAAGATCCCTCATCAAATTCTCTAAAGCTAGCTTTGAAAACAGAATTGCAACAGATAGCAAAGACAACCACAAGGCCTTCTATAGTTATGTAAAGAAGCTCCATGGCAATACCCAGATTTGCTCCGAGCTACTGCACAATAGTACCTACTATACAGAGCCAACAGATATTGCCAATATTCTGGCAGACAGATTCAGTGCCAACTTTACCTCTCTCCCGCCTCCAAAGGACCAATCACAATACCAGTAAACTGCCAGGCACCAGTATTAATGCTGCACAGGTTAAAACAGCACTGTCCAAGGCCAAGAATACAGCTTCCATGGAACCTGACAATATCCCTGGCTGTGTTCTACATGAACTACAGAGTGAACTGGCACCTCACCTGTGTGCCCTGCTCAATTACAGCCTCACCTCAGGCTTTGTCCCTACCAAATGGCACACTGCTACAGTCATCCCTCTCCACAAAGGAGGAGCGACTACAGACCCTGGGAACTATCACCCCATTAGCCTGACGAGTATGATAATCAAAGCTATGGAATGCATCATCATGGACCTAATAAACAAGGATATAGGGAATCTCCAAATTCTGGATCCTACACAGTTTGTTTTTGTGAAGGGTAGATCATGCCTGCTCAGCTTGGTGAGTCAGTCCCTAGAGTTGTAGATGAAGGCAAGGTGGTTTATACAGCCTACCTTGATCTGGCCAAGGCCTTTCATACCATTCCCCACTCAGGAATCATAGAAAAACTCATTAAGCTAGGCATCAACCCCTATATCACCAGGTGGGTTGCAAACTGGCTCACAGATAGAACCCACAGTGTGAAAGTAGCTGACTCCAAGTCAGACTGCTGACCAGTCACGAGTGGTGTCCTACAGGGTTCAGTCCTGGGTCATCATGAAGGGACTCTGGCTGACAAAGTTCGCAAACAATTGCAAGTTGGGAGCTATTATTAACTCCCCAAGTGATGTTGACATCCTACAGAAAGGTCTCACTGAGACCAACAACTGGTGTCAGAACCATGGCCTTAAGCTCAGTGCCAAAAATGTGTCATCATCCCTCTTGGGAAAAACCCGGTTCCCTTGAATTACCACATCGATTGTAGTCCATTGAACACAGACGGCATTATAAGAGATCTGGGAACACAGGTTGACAGCAACCTCTCTTTTGACCACCACATTGCCACTGCGGTCAGAAAGTCCTTCTATGTGGCACATCTCATTACTAAGGATTTTGCATCCAGGACGAAATAAGTAATTGTTTCTCTCTATTCTTCCCTCATTAGGCCAATCATCGAGTACAATGCCCCATTTGGCATGTACCTCACTAGACATGTGCAACAACTGGAGAGGCCACAAAAGTACCTCACAAAGAGGATCCCAGGCCTTAAACACTTGTCCTATATGGACAGAATAAAAAACCTCCAACTATTCTCTGTCTCATATCACCTACTTAGTGGCGATCTCTGCTTGATTTACAAAGCCATGTCTGACCCAGCTCTGTTACAAATGCTACATGTAAAGAAATCCCAATTCCTCCACATCACACTCTCCTGAGACCTCTACCTCATTACCACAATCAACAGAACATGCTGGAGGGACAGGTTCATAACCCAGAGACTGCCCATGCTATAGAACTAACTTCCCATACATGTCAAGCAGAACACCATACTGGCCCTCTTCAAGATAAATCTTGATGAGTGGATGGGAAATAGAAAATTCACCCTGGGGATTACTCCAGTGGCTCTACTCGACAGAGGCGGAACTAAGGTCGGGTGGCACAATGCCATGGTCTATGGGCTAGGCTTGTAAAGGCTCCAGGGCCATTAGCCTAGTACACATCTATGAACCTATGAATGATTGTATGGTAACTCTTCTACCCACTTTTAAAATGGTCCCACTTCAAATTTAGAGTCTCTGAGTCTCTTCAAAGCAAATATCATCAAGAGGTGGACCATAAGACACCGATTCTTCACCATCCATAACACAGCCTAACAAGAGGCAAGGTTGGGCAGAATATGCAACACCCTGATACTAATCCTTACCAATGTCCAAAAGGACTGCATAGGGAACCTCCCATTTCCCTTTTGACAGAAGGTGACACACCCAAATTCAAGGGCTCTGCAGGTTGAAGGGGTCAAATAAACCATGATACTGCCACATATTCCTCTAGAAAATCTCATAAATGGCTGGAAAAGGAGTTGGGGACAGGTGTTTCTCCCACTAGGAAAATATCAGTCTCCGTTTTGGGCTTTTTTACAGACTGCAAACACACTGGTTTTCAGGCCTGCAGTTTAAGGTTACTTACCAAAAAGTGTAGAAAAATCTAAAGATGGGGAGCACTCCTTGGTGGTAAGCACCACCAAATGCAGCCTTGTCAAACATCTACAAACCAGCATCTCACTGTGATACTGCAGGAATGTCTACCCAGGCCTGAGATGCAATGGGGGTCTGTGAACCTGCTGTTGGCCTCCAAAGGGGCAACAGCTGGACAGATAACAGAAGACCATAGAGACTGAAGCAGACAAGAAGGCATCCCACTTGATCTGGTGTCCTCAGGCCCTTTTCCAGACTGACAGTCAGTAAAGCCTCAATGCTCTATGCCTGTGAAATTTTTAATATGTTTTTATATATCTGTTTCTCTATTTTTACCTTGTACTTTGGGTTTCACTGCTACAACTATTAAAGTTCTCCAGTAGTATAAATTTTATTTAATTCCTGCTGCTTGTCAAGATAGTCTGACTGAGCAAATGTTGACCCTTTTCAACAGAGTTCTGATGAGAAAGGCTCTAAAATTAGTAAGACAATGTAGATAACAGATCCAATAACAAGCAACACACACTTAGTACAATAATGAATACAAATTTGAAATACAAGTCAAGCAATGCACCCAAAATAAATCCATTTGAAAGTGGATATTACACAAGTTTGTACAATTTCTTTTGAATACTCTCTCCTCTACAGTAATCCATCCCGGGTGCTCTGTCCCTGCTTTAAACGCAAAAGGAATATCTCCGGCCATCACCTGAAGACACCCTGAATTGGCCAGCTTGCCTGGTACTTAGAAAAATACTACTGAGAAGACCCCCCAACAAGATTGTGTAAATGTATGTTGCTTAACACTAATTAAATGTAGACTTGATGTACTATCTATAGTTAGTCTGCCCTCCCATGTGCGCATTCTAGCAGCCTACCGCAGACCGTTTGCCCTCTCCCCCTCCTGTTATCATTACCCTAGAATATATTTAAACCCAAGACTGGTCCAGCTATCCCTGCTGTTTGCTATCTCCTTCTACAATTAGGTGGCATCTGCCAACATAAATCCTAGATATTCTTTATAATCCCAAGTTTTATTTTTTCACAAACAGTTGGTTGTGAGTTAATATCCCTAGACTGTAAATATCTTCTCCCCCCTGCTAAACCACCCTCTGTAAAGGCAGTCTTCATTTTCTGTCTGGAAATATTTAGCTCATACTTGCCAACTACAGCCTTTAAACTGCTCTTTGCTGATACTTTTTCTGCCATACTCACCTCTAGTGCTCTTTCCCGCTCTGTTCGCCCTACGGGCTCATTCCACTCCCCTACCCTGCCCCCAATTCCCATCTGCCCCCAGTACTCCTAGCTTTATTCCTATCTTACCCCACCCTCTCAGCCTAATTACCCAATACCAGCTCCCCCCTCATTACTCCTCCCACCTATAGCCATCCTTCTTAAACCTATAATCCGTACTCCACCCAATAATTATAGTCCCCTCCTCTTTCCGCAAATCTCTAGAATACCTCCATCACTTTTTAAACCCTTTCTTCTTCATAGCCTTCTCTATTTTCCTAACCACTCATACCACTCTCTCTTTGCTCCAACATGCTCTCCTCAAGTTATCACACCCTCCATTCCCCCAGCCTCCTCTTTCTGTTCCTACTTACCTTATACTATGCTACCTCATATTCCACCTATGCTTGTCCAATGCCACCTACAAAGACAACTACCATACAAACCCACCGTCTCCGTCACTCTTACTCCCATTTCCACTCTATCTCCTCTTCTCTCATTCAGCCCAACCCTCTGCACCTAGTTCACCCTAAACTCTTCTCCTCTAAAGTGAAGATACTGTCACCTGCTACAATCTACCAAAATTCATGCCTGACAGACCAATACGGCTAAAGGATATCTCCTTCAACAACCTGGTCCAAACTGGTGATATCCATCCTAACCCTGGCCCTACATCCTTTATTAACAACACTCATCCATTACCCTCTTCTCAACTCCCTAAAGATTTTTACAATGAATGCACAAAGTCTAAACAACAAAGTACACCAATTTCAAGCTTGGTTAAGCCATAACCAACCAGATATCTTAGCCATCTCGGAAACCTGGCTCAAGCTCTTTATCTCCGACTCTGAGATTCTGCCCGAGGATTTCATTGTCTCAGAACTGACCGACTAAATAAAAAAGGTGGAGGCACTGCCCTAGTCTACTTCAACCTTCTGACCTTAATTCCCCTCCAAATTCCAATTCCTCAATTCCATAACACTGAACTAACTGCTGGAATTCTAAAACTAAATAAACATAAAAATATATGTATCATTGCCCTATATATCTCACCTGGTAACAATATCTCTACACTCGAAAATATTCTCCTATGGGCCTCTACTGAAATTAACTATGAAAATGATATCCCTGGTGATATGAATATTGACGGGTATAAAATCAATTGCCCCTCTCCCTCCCTATCCATTAACCTCTGTAACTTCACTCAAATAATCCTCTCCATCACTCAACCTAACAAAATAAACCATCCCAGATCCACTATAGATTGGATCCTAGTCTTAGATCCAAATAAAATAAATAATTCTGGCACAATTCCTAATCCCTTTAGCGACCTCCCAGCCTTTATGCATCGCTCAACTAGTTCCTCCCCACACCAGCATCAATACATTCAAACTCGTAACCTCAGTAGCTTCAACCCAGTTACTTTTTCAAATACTTTCAAACAAATGAACTGGAAAATTCTAAACATCCTTCCTCTTGACAAGGCTATAGAATACTTCAACTCTGTCTTCCTTGAAACTTTAAACTCACTAGCCCCACTAAGAAACAAAAGGATAAAAACTAAAACTGCTCCTTGGCTACCCAAAGAGACAAAACAGATTACGCACCACAGAGAAACTATGGAAGCTTTACCAAAACAATAAACTGGCCAATACCTTGCTCCAACATAAACAGTTCCGCAACCGTGCAAAATGACTAATCACCAAAGACAAAAAATCCTACTATATCAAACTTCAGTCCAATAACAATAAAACCCCCCCAAAATTCTGGAACTCAATAAACTCACTCCTCAATCCAGGCTCCAAGAATAATCCATGTCTTGACCCAAGTAAATATGACCTCGAACTAGGCTCTGAATTTAACTCATTTTTCTTAGACACTATTACTACCCTCACCAAGACATTTCCCAATAATAACACGACTGCTCTTTTCTCTCCCCCGTCTAACTCACCTCATCTGTTTGAACTGAAACCCATCTCCACTAACTTTATAAAAAAAACGTTTGCCCAAAATTAAAGCTTGCTCTAACGCTCCCGACAATATTCCCTCTTCCTTCGTAAAATGTGCTGCTGATGGCACTGCTCTCCCAATCAGCAACATTATTAACTGATCCATAAAAGAATCATACGCCCCCAAACTCTGGCGCTCAGCTTATATTCTTCCTCTTCATAAAAGAGGCAAAAATACAAGCATCTCAAACTTTCGTCCCATTGCTTTGCTCTCACCAATTTCTAAAATCCTAGAAAAATGCATCCACCTTCAACTTATGCCTTTCCTGACCCAAAACAATCTTCTCACTCCTACCCAGCATGGCTTCCGTCCAGGCTATAGAACAATAACTGCTCTACTCTCTTTCCTAGAAACTGTCAATCAAGCCCGAGATTCAGGACACTTAGTTTCTACTATTTTACTCGATCTGTCGAAAGCCTTTGATACTGTTTCCCACAAGCTCCTTCTCTGTCACCTCTCAAACCTTAATCTCTCACATAATGCTTTATCCTGGTTTTCCAGCTATCAGACAGATCACAGGCTGTCAAATAGAAAAACTCCACTTCTTCCTTCCTACCTACCCCAACTGGCATACCACAGGATCCATCCTTGGGCCAATGCTTTTTAACATCTTCATCAATAACTTTCACACTGCTATTCCTGATGCTAAAACCATTCAAGACGCAGACGATTCAACCTTAGTCTGCTCTGCTTCAAACCTCTCTGAACTGCTGATTAAAACCCAAACTGCCTTCTCAACAACTGAAAACTGGATGCACCACAACCACCTCTCTCTCAATGCAAATAAATCAAAGATTCTACTATTCCCTCCCAAAAAGACCCTCGCCTACCATAAAAACAACTTCAAAGTCTATAGTCAAACCAACTCACCTATAGAAGTGGTCCCCTCTGCCAAACTACTTGGCATTACCTGTTGATAAACACCTCAAGTTTGATATTCATATTCAACAGAATATTAAGAAAACCCACCAAAAGCTAGGTATGCTATATAGGAATAATCGCTTTCTCTCCAACTCTACCAGGCAAACTCTGGCCTCGACTTATCTTTTTCCTTCCTTATTATACACAGCCCCTCTCCTAACCAACCTGTCCTCCTCTATCACCTCTAAACTAGAAAACTGCTACAATCACATTTCTAAATTTGTCTCTAAATCTAAAAATACCACCCATCACTGCCTAACCCTACAAATCCCTGAATTAGCTTGAACTCCCAAACTACCTAGACTATCTCCAACTCACTATTGCATATAGACTCATATTTCACCCAACAAAATGTCCCGCTCTAACATCCTTCCCCCTTATACACCCAACAGAGCTCTCAGGTCTGAAAATCAGAACTTAATTACTATCCATAAACCTAAACGTCCTGCTGGCCAACTTCTCCTATCTTTCTCACTAGGCAAAAAATGGAATTACCTTCCCTCCACACTAAGAACCATACCAAACTCAGAAAACTTCAAAACCCAACTATTCAAACACCTGTCCACTAAATGGAAATGTACCAGCCTTCACCCAACCTAATCAAAGGGGGTTCTCTCTCTGGTTCCCATGCTCTACAACTCTCAGTTATCTTCCTATGAGCCTATCTAAGCTCTCAACAATTTCTACAGCTTCTCTCTAAGCTCTCAACAACTATTACAGCTACCCTCACACAGCCCAACCTTGTAAACAACATTCTACTGTTGTGTGTATGTAAAGCATATTTACATTTTCTTAAAAGGTTTGTATGTAAACCATTTCCACACCTAACACATATCTGTTTTCCTCAAATGAAACTGTATGATCCCTACCTTCAAGCTTAATTAATTTGTTAACTATGCATGACATTGAATGCATTTATGAGTAACTATTCTACATAATATTATCTTTAATATTAACTATCAGTTGTATCTAAATTGTATAATGCATCTTGGAGCTTTTCTCCCTGTGCGTCCACTGAAAATGGGTCAATTCAGCCCAGTGGACTTCCTCGGTAATCAAACTGCAAATAAATAAATAAAATAGATAGCATTTAATAATCTTACTTCATCACATTAGCTGGGCAGGTAGGAGTCAGCGTTGTAGCGCAAACACAGATTATTGTTGTAGGTTTGAATCACGGTTCCTCCAGTTTGTATAAAGTACTTCTCATGTGTGTGCAGTACTGAGAGTGACACAGCAGTAACTGAATGTGAAAATATGACATTGTATTTAATGTCAGGGCTAGCTTACATGTGATGCTCACTACTTTGGGACTTGTGGTTAGCACAAAAGTTACTGTGTTTACCTCACAGACACAAGGTACAAGGTTTGATCCTCTCACTTCTAAAGGAGGCTGGCTAGGCTTAAAATGGCCCACAAACTCATCAGCTTGAATGTAAACCCATACATCACAAGATGGGTTGCAAACTGGCTAAGTGACAGAACCCACAGGGTCAGAGTTGCTGGAGCCATGTCAGACTCAAAGCCTGTCACAAGTGGTGTCCCACAGGGCTCAGTCCTGGGTCCACTCTTGTTCGGCATCTACTTTTCTGAAGTACAAGCAAACACAGGAGGGTTATGGCTGACAAAGTTTGCAGATGACTGCAAACTGGGCGCCATAGTCGAAAACACATCTGACACAGATATCCTCCAGAAGGGCCTCACAGAAATGGATAACTGGTGCCAGAGCCATGGCCTGAAGTTAAACGCCAAAAAATGCATAGTCATACCCTTCGGGAAAAACAAGGTTACCCCTAGCTTCCATATAGGTGGCAATCCACTGAGCACAGAAAAAGTCATCAGGGATCTGGGGACCCAGGTTGACAGTAGCCTTTCGTTTGACACTCATGTTGCTAAAGTAGTTAGGAAAACCTTCTATATCGCCCACCTGATCATGAAGGGATTCACATCAAGATCAAGGGAGGTCATCGTCCCCCTGTACTCATCACTCATTAGACCTATGATTGAGTACAATGCCTCGTTCGAATGTATCTGACCAGACACCTGCTGCAGCCTGAAAGGCCCCAAAAGTTCCTCACCAAAAGGATAAAGGGTCTCAAAAATATGTCTTATGCTGCCCGACTGAAAGAACTCCAGCTCTATTCAGTCTCATACCGCTTGCTCAGAGGTGACCTGTGCCTGACATATAAGGCCATGTCAAACCCAGATTTGATGAATATGCTTCACCTCAAAAAATCTAGATCCCTCAGAACCACAAGGGCGGAGACTTAAACCTTGACACGGTTATAAATAGAACGTGCTGGAGGGACAGATTCATCACCCAGAGACTCCCTATGCTGTGGAACAAAATCCTGGTACATGTGAGGCAGAGCACCTCTCTGGCCTTGTTCAAGAGGAATCTTGACCAATGGATGGGAGATTGCAGATATACCCCAGGGATTACTTCAGTGTCACTGCTTGACAGAGGCACAGCAAAATGATAGGCATAGTTTTTATTCAAACTAAAGGGGTGGCGAAAGCCACATAACTATGGGCTAGGCTTATAAATGCCCTTGGGCAGATAGCCTAGTATGAACCTATGAAAGGCAGCTAATTTAGAAGTTATGTACTCACCATAACGTTCCATCTGAGTAGGTGACTTCATTTGGATGCAACCTGTGGGTATCGGATCCGACCTCGGATCCGAGCCGGCATTTCAAAAGCTTAGGCTCCGAGCTCCTAGCTCCTCCCTCTACCCATAACCCCTTGCCAATCCCTGACTGGCCTCAGATTGAGTTTGCCTATATAATACTGACAACAGTACCTGAACAAAGCAAAAAAAATACTCGCTGTATAAAGGTCAGGGGGATGGAGGGGGGACGGTTGCATCCAAATGAAGTCACCTACTCAGATGGAACGTTATGGTGAGTACATAACTTCTAAATCTGAAGTAGGCAGACTTCATTTGTCTGCAACCTGTGGGACAGAGTCCCCAGCTACCTGAATCTTGGGCGGCCGTCATGGAAGGATGTTTCGGAGCACCGCTGAGCCAAAGGATGCTCTTCCTCTGGAAACAACATCCACCTTATAATGAGAAATAAAGGTATGAGGTGAGGCCCAAGTGGCTGCCGCAGATATCATCCAATGACACACGGGACTTAAAGGCGGCTGACGTGGAGACTGCCCTAGTAGAATGAGCCGTAACCCTCTGAGGAGCAGGTCTACCTGAAGTGTCATAAGCCTGCAGAATACAATTAGCAATCCACCTCGATAGTGTGACTTTAGAAACTGCTTTACCCAAAGCAAATTTAGCAAAGGAGACGAACAGCTGATCTGATTGCCTGTGACCAGCTGTTCTGTGAATATAAAATCGTAATTGTCTATGAACATCCAAGGAATGCAGTTTGTATTCTCCTTTGTTTGAGTACTTGGAAAAAACACAGGTAAGTTGATTGATTGGTTGATATTAGATTCTGAAGAGACCTTTGGAAGAAAAGATGGATTGGTCCTGAGGCACACCCTATCTGGAAAGAAGGAAAGGTAAGGCGGCTTGACGCATAGAGCCTGAAGTTCAGACACTCTTCTGGCTGAAGTGATAGCTACTAAGAAGGCAGTCTTCCAGGAAAGGTACTTCAGGTCTGTAGACGCTGCAGGCTCGAAGGGAGGAGCAGTAAGGGCTTGCAGAACTAAAGATAGGTCCCAAGGTGGTACAATGTCTTTGACTGGAGGCCTCAACAAAAAAATCCCTTTAAGAAAGGTTTTGCACAATTTCGCCGTCATGAGGGGAGCTGTCTCATGACCAATGTGATAATGAGAGATGGCTGCCAATTGTACCTTAATCGTGGAAGAACTTGCCCCTTGATGAAAGAGGTCTGTTAAAAAATCCAGCACTGCCGACATAGGTGCTGAAAAAGGGTCCAAACATTTCTGGACCGCCCAAATAGAGAATCTCTTCCATTTACTCCAATAAACCTGCCTAGTGGAAGGTTTATGAGCTGCCACTAGAATGGCCTTGACCGGTGACGAGATACCGGGAGTCCTAATCAAGGATGGAACTGGAGCAGCCAAGCTGTCAGTTTCAGGGTGCGTAGATTGGGGACCGAAATTCCCAGAGGATGGGAGATGAGATCTGGAATCGGATCCAGAATCCAGGGTGGATTCACTTTGTGAGACCATACAAAGGGGAACCAGGGTTGACGAGGCCAGAACGGGGCAATGAGAATCATTCTGCTCCCCAAACTGTTGGCTTTCTGCAGAAGCCTCTGCATTAGAGGTAGTGGAGGGTAGGCATAAAGGAGACCGGGAGGCCAAGCATGCACCAGCTGCTCTCGGGAATTCCCTGGTGGGGAAGCAGCGAAGAAATTGTCGCATTTGGCGTTTGAGTGAGAGGCAAAAGATCGCAACAGGGTTGCCCCCAAACGGCAAAAATCTTCTTCACTACCTGAGGATTGAGAGACCACTTGTGAGGGAAAGAATGGTGCGACTGAGTTTGTCCGCAAGGATGTTGGATTTTCCGGAATGTGCGTTGCTACAAGAAAGCGTTTGGTGGAAATTGCCCATTCCCAGACTCTCATGGCCTCTCGACAAAGGGGATAGGACCTGGTTCCTCCCTGTTTGTTGATGTACCAGACTACCGACATGTTGTCTGTCTGAATCGCAATAGTCCCTGAAGGAAGAACGTGGTGAAGTGCTTGCAACGCTAGGAGCACCGCCCTCATTTCCAGGACGTTTATATGCAACGAAGTCTCTATGGAGTTCCACGTGCCTTGGACAATCTTCCCTGCAGAATGCCCCCCCACCCGAGGCAAGAAGCGTCCGTGGTCACTGTGGCTCGGGGAAATGCTGCACAAAAAGGTCTCCCTGTCAGAGGCTGCGGAGATCGAAGCCACCAAAGAAGGGAATCCTTGCATGCTCTGCTGACCGCTATCGGAGTGTTGAGAGAGGAACAGAGAAGGGACCACTGAACTTGAAGGGTCCATTGAAGAACCCTCATGCGTAGGTGCGCATGAATAAGAAGCGGGATAGCTGCCGCCATCGAACCTAGGGCCCTCAGGACCGAAGCTGCTGTCGGAAATGGTTGCAGGACCGCTGCGACATGACACTTCAGGTTGGAAATTCTGTCTGGGGTGAGGAAGGCTCGTATTGACCTGGTGTTTAGTCTTCCTCCTATGAAATCTATAACTTGTGTGGGGTGCAGTAAAGATTTCTCCCAGTTGACAGTGATGCCCAGCCTTGGGGCTATACGAAGGAAGTAATCCCTGGCTGAGCACAGAAGATGCCTTGATGATGCCGTTAGAAGCCAGTCGTCCAGGTACGGAAAGACCTGTAATCCCTGGAGCCTCAGGTGGGCCGCTACAACAGCTAGAACTTTGGTGAACACCCTGGGGGCTGAGGTGAGACCAAAGGGAAGGACCCTGAACTGATAATGACTGGCTCCCAGCCGGAAGCGAAGAAACCTCCTGGACCGTCTGTCCATGCGAATGTGGTAGTACGCGTCCTTGAGGTCGATGGAGCACATCCAGTCGTTCTCCCTCAAGAGGGGGAGTATAGATTGAAGGGTGACCATCCGTAACTTTTGCTTGGTTACTGACAGGTTCAGCAGGGAAAGATCTAAGATCGGTCTTAAGTCCCCCGTCTTCTTTGGCACTAAAAAGAACCTGGAGTAAAACCCTGACCCGGTTTGATCTGGGGGGACGCACTGGATAGCTCTTTTTTCTAGCAGCTGTCCGATTTCGATAGCTGCTGCCTCCCTTTGGTCGGGTGGAACATCTGGGAGGCTGCGAGATCTGGGAACTTTGTATAGGGGAATTGTATAACCTCTGGATATCACGCAAAGCACCCAACGGTCTGTTGTGATGGACTCCCAAGAAGTTAGGTGCCTCGAAAAACGCCCCCCAACTGCCTCCAGAGACGGACAGCCGGGCAACCCTTCAGGGCTGCTGCGTGGGTCTATCAGAGAAAGGTTCTCTGGACCCAAAGTTGTTAGGAGCCCCCCTGCCTCTAGGACGGCGACCTCCCCGTCCTCCTCTGCCACGGAAGGACTGGTTATCCGGAGCAGGTTGGGACTGCTGCGACTTCCGGAACCACATCTTCTTCTGTCCCTTTTGGTTCTTCGAGAAGGACCTCTGGGGAGCCGAGAAGCGGACTCCGACGGCAGACCGCGTCTTCCCGTCCTTCTCGCTCTGGACTAATGTTTCGCGAACAGTTTTGCCAAACAAGGCAGAACCATCGAAGGGGGCATTCGCGAAAGTCGCCTTGAAGGGCTCTGCGAAATCACAGTGGCGGAGCCAGGCCTGCCGCCTCATGACTAGGCCTGCTCCGCTGGCTCTAGCGGCTCCCTCGGTAGCGTGAGAAAGCAGCCGCATAGATGTGTTAGAAACTGCTCTAAGAGTGGCCATTCGGGTGGAGTATACCTGCTTATCCTCACCCGACATGGACTCTGGGGGAGATGCAGCGTATTCTTTAATCAGATCCCGCTGCATCCTGATGACATGTGCCATGTAGTTCAGCGCTCTCAAAGAGAAGGTTGCTGAACTGAAAACTCGCTTCCCAATGCGATCCATCGAGCGGGACTCCAGGCCCGGAGGATGCATAGAGGGACTCTCCTGGGCCAATTCCCTCCTAGTGGCTGCAGCCATCATCATGGCATCTACTGGGGGGCCTTTGCTCCAGTGAGTGCGGTCCGCCGGAGGGGAAAGGATACGGTCAGGACGCTTGGGTACAGGCTCAACGGTGTCCGGATCCTTCCACGCTCTGATGGATATAAGGTCCACCAGAGGATCGGCAGGAGGGGACACCCAAGAGGTAGATGGGCCCGCCTCGAATGCCTCCAAGAACACAGACTCATCTGAGGAGGCCTTGGGGGCAGACCACCCCCCCCGATCCTCAACATTTCCATAATGTCTCCAAATGAGACGTCCTCAGGGGGTGACCTTGGGGAGCCTTCCCCTTCATCCAGGTCTGTGTCTTCGGTAACGGACTCGGGGGAGTCCATGTGCCTCCTTTTGCACTTACGCTTCCGAGGTACTTCTTCGGGGGGGCTGTCCGAGGAGTACTCTTCCGCAGCTGGATGTTCCAAGGGAACTACTTGGGACATCGAGGCGGGCTGTCCCTGGGACCGGCTGGTGGGAGCCTGGCCCAACTGCAAGGGAGCGCTGGATGGAGCCGTGGCAGGGACCGGGTTCGAAGTCCTCAACAGTGCCCTTTCCACTACGTCAAGGCCGAGGGGAGCCAGCTTCTCTAAACCCGAGCCGACCCCCACTCGGATCCGACGACGGATCGGAGCCGGAGCGAGACCGCCGGATCCGAGACCGTGTGCTCCGACCCAGACGGAGCCGAAGACACACCAGCTCCTCGGATCCGAGGCTCGGTCCTCGGCTCCGAGAGGTCGGGTCCGGCACCCGGCACTCAAGGGATGGGACGGATCCGAGGTGCGCCGACCTATCAGATCCGACCCACCCCGGATCCAACTCTGCCCGGCGCCGACAGCTCCGAACCCATGGTGTGGGTTGGAGAAGGAGCCAAAGGCGTGGGTCAAGCCTCCCGGATGGGGGCTAGGAGCACTCCCATTTGCATTTGGGCCTGGATGAATTTCCTCATCATCCGGTCCATGTCTGCTTCACTCATGGAGAAGGTGGATCTAGTCGAGGCCACCGAAGCGGATCTAGAGAGCCTTGGGGACCTCGCTGAAGGGCTAGCCTCCTCCTCCTCGGGCCCAGGAGAGAACCGAGGGAGTGGAGCCGAGGAGGAGGAAGCTAGAAGGCACAGGAGAGGCCCGCTTGGATGGAGGAGCCGAACTAGAAGTTTCAGCTCTCCGTTTGTGGTGCTTCTCCCTGTGCCTCTCCTTCTTTTCTCGCTCCCTAGAAGACTCTCTCTCCTCCGGCATTTTTGAGGGAGGTTGAGTCCCAGCCGGTGGAGGAGAGCCCACAGCAACTGTCTGCTGTGTAGAAGGGGCAGAAGCCGAAGCGGTATCTGGAGGGAGAAGTCCCGCCAGAACCAGCTTCGACCTCCGCTCCCTCAAAGCTCGGGGGTTGAACCCTGCACAAATGGTACAACCAGATGACAGGTGTTCAACCCCCAAGCATTTCACGCACTGAGTGTGGCCATCCGCTGGGGACAGCTTATGGCCACACTCGGTACATTTAGAGAATACTGCCTTATGGGCTTCAGACATGTTAAGCCCTAACAGGCCTAAAAAACACACACACACACAAACTACGCAAAACCCGAGAAAAAATTAAAAGAATAGAGAGAGGAAAGCCTAACACAACCACTTCTAACTAATTAAATTAAAAAAGTTAAAGTTTTTGAAAATTTTCCTGTCAGAAAACTTATCTGCACTAGGAGCTCAAGGAATCCGTCGCAACTTGAAAGCGGCAAACGAAATCTGAGGCCAGTCAGGGATTGGCAAGGGGTTATGGGTAGAGGGAGGAGCTAGGAGCTCGGAGCCTAAGCTTTTGAAATGCCGGCTCGGATCCGAGGTCGGATCCGATACCCACAGGTTGCAGACAAATGAAGTCTGCCTACTTCAGATCTAGTATTTACCTACGAATCTATATGTGACAGATAACAGTGGGACATCAAAGTTGTACATACAAAATGAAAGCTTGGAGGGGAGAAGAAAGTTTACATATAACGGTGGGTAAAGGGTGTGGCCGAGTGTTGAAGGATTTAAACTATTTTTAGTAAAGTTGTTGCTGGGTAGATGTTCATGTTACTATTAAAGTTACTGGTACTCTTTTCCGTTCTCAGTACCACTGGGATTGAGTTAAGGCCAGAAGTTTTCTTTTTGAAATGTGTGAAGCAGTCTCTTGGCAAGACAAAAGAGTTTGTACAGGTAGCAATCCTCCCTCATAACAAGTACCTCAGGGGAACAACTGCTGGTGGCAAAGACATAGCAAAAGCCTGGCAAAGGGGCCAGCCAGCTCAGGAGCAAGATGTTAAGTGAAACTACAGTTGTGTACCTGTACCATAAATGTAGATGTTAAGAGTGTATTCACTGTTGCAGTCATCACACTTGGGTTATCCTGCCAGGGGTAGCCGTCAGTCGGGCCGAATACCAGAGGCTTAGTATTTCTGTGTCGATTACTGTCACTCCAGGACTGATGTCAGGTCACCAGTGGTATAAAATCAGGCAGTCGAAGCCATTACATCAGTTTTTCTTGCCCCAACTGTCAAGAACCCCCAAATAGGGAGCTATGTTATGGTGGAAGAACACCACCAGTAGAAAGTAAATACCAAAAATTCCCTGTAAGGAGAGAGGAAGAGAGAGAGACAAGGGGGATGGAGGGTGGGAAAACAGGACTGCAACAGTGAATACACTTGAACATCTAAATTTATGGAAAGTGTACACCACTGTACTATGTTCTTCAAGTTTCACTGTTGCAGTCATTACACTTGGGTTGATTCCCAAAGCTGAAGAAAAGTGTGGAGGCAGTCAAGAAGACTGGGGGCTGGTTAGGATGCCCTGCAAGGCTGCTGTGGCAAAGCCTGCTCTGGATATGGAGAAGATAGGAAGGTGGTAATGCTTGGTGAAGGTATGAACAGAAGTCCATGTTGCAGCCTCCAGGATGTCCCTGGTGGGGATCCCTCTGAGAAAGGCTGCAGAGGTGGAGGTTGCCCTGGTGGAATGCGTCCTGACCCCTTTGGGGCAGTTTCCTGTGCTATATGTAGCAGAAATGGATGCAGTGTGCTATCCATTTGGAGATTGCCTTGCCCTCTGCCCCTGCTGCAAAGCAGACTAGCAATTGGTCAGTTTTTCTAAAAGATTTAGTCCTATCCGGATAGAATCTGAGCTGTCTGTGCACATCTAGAGAGTGCAGAATCCTTTCCCCCTTGTTTTGTGGGTTAGGGAAAAGGTGGGCAAATGAATGGATTGGTTGAGAGCCACACTGGACACCACTTTAGGCATGAAGGATGCATTAGTCCTGAGGGAGACCCTGTCAGCTTGGAAAATGATGAAGGGCTCTACACAGCCATGAGTGCTTGTAGCTCTGAAACTCTTCTAGCTGAAGTCATGGCCAGAAGTAAGGCTGTTTTCCAAGAGAGGAATTTTAACTCTGCTGAAGCTGCAGGTTCAAAGGGGGATAGGGTGAGCTTTTCCAACACAAAGTTAAGGTCCCAAGCAGGGGTAAGTGCTCTTCTTGGTGGCCTTAAGTTGTTAGCCCCTCTTAGGAACTGTTTGATGAGAGGGTGTGTGAAGAGAGGTGGCTCTGTGCTGTAATGAGCAGAGATGGCAGAGGCATGAATTTTAATGGAAGAGAAGAATAGGCCCCTGTGTAGTAGGTCTGCTAGGTAATCCAGGACGAGAGATAGGGAGGGCTGTGCTGTTTCAGCTCCTTTAGCCTGGATCCAGGTGCAATACCTTTTCCACTTGTCAGCATAGGATTTTCTAGTGCTGGGGCATCTGGCCTCACGTATAACGTCCAGGACTTGTTTGCTTAGGCTGGCAATGGGAGGAGAGGTCAGGGAATAAGCCAGGCTGCCAGGTTCAGGGTCTGCAATTGTGGATGCATGAATTCTACATTCTTCTGGGTCAGGAGTGTTAAGAACTGGGGTAGGTGCCATGGTGGCAGGGGTGACAGGCTGCGCAGCAGTGGGTACCAGTACTGGCGTGGCCAGTCTGGGGCAATCAAGATTGCCCTTGGTTTTTCCTCCCTTATTTTGAGAAGTACCCTTGAAATGAGTGGTAGAGGGGGAAATGCACAGATCGAGGGGTTTGCCCATTGGAAGGATAGAGCATCCACTTTCCAGGCCTTGCTGTGAGGGGTTCCCTGTTGCAGAATTTGCTGAGCTGATGATTGGATTGGGAGGCAAAGAGTCCACCTTCGAGGTGCCCCATTTCTGGGTTACAAGGTTGAAGGTTCTGTGGTCTAGCTGCCACTTGTGTGGGTCTAGCAGGTTTCTTCTTAAGTTGTCTGCCAGAGAGTTTAGGGAGCCTGGCAGGAACTGTGCTAGCATGTGTATTTGCATGGCTGAGGCTGTGTGCCAAAGGGTCATGGGCGAGCCTGCAAAGAGGATAAGAGTGAGTCCCTCCCTGCTTGTTGATATACCACATTACCGTGGTGTTGTCCGTTTTGATCACTAGAGGCCCCGGGGAGAGTAGGGGTCTGAAAGCTGTCAGGGCATGCTGAACAGCTAGCATCTCTTTTTGGATGATGTGCAGATGTATTTGATTCGGGCTCCAATGTTCCTGAATGCACCTGCCATCCAGGTGTGCACCCCAGTCATAGTCTGATACATCTGTGTTGAGGATCTGGCCGGCATGGGCTTGTGAGAAGGGAAGTTCCTTGTTGTGGTTACATGCTGCTGCCCTCCAAAGAAAATCTTTCCTTAAACAGGGCATCATAGGCATGATAGTTTCCAGGTCTTGAGAGTGTTGACAACAAAGGCTTTTTAAGTACCATTGTAGTTTTCTCATAAGCAGTCTGGCACATGGAATGAGTGGAAAGCAGGAGGCCATGAACCCTAGAGCTTGCAGGATTTTCCTTACGGATAACTGGGTTCTGGTGGCTAGTTGAGAGTAGCAGCTTGTCAGGTAGGCTTGTTTTTCTGGAGTAAGGAATGCCATCTGGGATGCTGTGTCCAGGCTTGCTCCCAGGAATACAATTTGTTTGTGTGGGGACTAGTTTTGATTTCTTTTCGTTGACAGTATACCCCAGGGAGGTCAGTAGATCCTTTACAACGGTCAGGTGCTGTAACAGCTTTTCCTGACTGTCTGCCTGAATCAGGCAATCATCTAAGTATGGGTAAAGTTTAATATTTCTTTGTCTGCAAAAAGCAATGGCTGGAGCCAGGCATTTTGTGAAAACTGTGGGAGCAGTGGATAAGCCAAAGGGAAGCGCAGAGAACTGAAAGTGCATAGATCCTGCCCTGAAATGTAGATATTTCCTGTAAGATTCCCTGACTGGGATGTGTAGGTAGGCCTCTTTTAGGTCAAGGGTGGCTAAGCAAGCATCGCTGGAAAGCAGAGGAAGAAGCTTTTTGGTCTCTGCCCACTGGTTTGGAGGAAGGAACTGGGAACCCTTTTGGGGTTGGCAGAGTGTGGAAATAAAATTTGTATCCCTGGGACACTATGTTGAGGACCCTTCGGCTGTTGGTAATAGAGGCCCAGTTGTTTGCATGGAAGGAGAATTTTCCTCCTGGTGGCACAAGCAGGTGGGCAGTGGTAAGGGGTGGAGGTGTAAAGTCATTCTGAGTTCTTGCCATAAGGGGGTGGGGCTTAGCACAAACTGTTTTTGAACAGGATGAGCTCCGCTGCTTAGATCTCTGCATTCCCTGGGACTGCTGTCTGGGGGGTCTGCGTCCCCTGGGTCTTGGCTGAACTGGCCTGGAGGGGGCCAGAAAGGACCAATGCTTGGAGGGGCAATGCCTATTGAACCTCGGAGTCTGGACCTGTAAAAGGTCTAACTGTCTGCATAGCTTTAGCTTTTTCTTCCATCTTTTTTAAGACCCCTTCTGCCTTGGTGCCAAATTGTCTTTGTTCAATGGTGTATCCAATAATTTTGATTTGACATGGTCTGGCAAGGTTTGCTCCTTAAGCCAAGCATGCCTTCTAAGCACAGAACCAGTGACTGCTGCCCTGCAAGATGCTTCTAGGGCATCAAAGCCACATTGCAAGGTGTGCTTAGTAACTTGGCTTGTAGAATGCAAACACTTTTGTAATTATTTATTTTCTGCACAAGCAGGAAAGGAAGATATTTTTTGTTTGAGGAGTTCCATGGTATGTTGCTGATAATTCAGCATGTGGAACTTACAAGTTATTGCTCTAATAGCAAGAGTTGCAGAGGTGTATACTTTTTTACCCCATTTGTCTAAAGCTCGGGAATCCCTGTCTGAGGGAGTAGGATTCTTAGCTGAGGTTGCATTAATTCCTTTAGGTCCTCGGGAGATGACCTCTGGGTCAGCAGTAGAATTTTTGAAAAGTGATTTATGAGAATCAGGGACTCTGTAGTACCTGCCAGATTTCCTGGGAGCAGGAGGAAGGGTGTCAGGAGTCAAACTGGATTCCATAAAAAACACATCCACAACATTCAGGACAGGAGGAATGGCTAAAGGTCTGTGCTGTGGTAAATCTAAGAATTTCCCGAGTCGCTTTTTTGACTGAGGGTAGTCCTGACATTCCCATTGGAAATGCTCCCTTAAAGTATGTAGGGTTTCACCAAATGAAAAATCCTCAGCAGGAGAGGCAGAACGAATGGATTCCTCTGCATCAGAATCCTCATAAGCAGAGAGGGGCTGCATGTCTTCATATTCAGAAACCTCAGAGTCATCGGACTCCTGTTCATATAAAACTACTCCTATTCATATAAAACTACTGGGGACAAGTCTCTTTCTTTTGGAAGGGGTAGACTGGCTTCCCCTAATAAGGAGAATAAGGTCTTTCGCCATTTTAAGCATTTGAGATTGAGGCATGGAAGCAGGTGCCTGAGCTTGGGTCGTCAGTTTTTTAGGCGTAGTTCATACCCTGGGCCTTAGAAACTCAGTAGTTTTAGAAACAACTGAAGACGCGAAAGAAGTCGCCGGCTTGTGTCGAGTATTGGTAGTGTGAAGAACTTTCTCGGAAGCTGGTACCTGCTCTGCGGCTCTGGACCCATCCAGGGTAGAGACATCCACAGGATCCTTAGTCAAAGAAGAGTCTTGCGGCATACCGGACTCCAAACCTTTCTCAGTAGCGGTCTGCAAGTCCACAAAAGTGGGCATCAGGGGCTGCGAAAGCGCCTCACTGAGGACCGAACTGACGACTAGCTTAACGGAAGCGTCGTCGGCAGTTTTGAACCTGTGCTGTCTGTCTCTGTCTTTATCCTTACTTTTTTTGGAAGATCGGTAGTTGGACAGCTTACCGAAGCCATATCGGAATAAGAGGACTGACAGCGAAAATATTTTGCTACAATAAGGGTCCGATGACATATAGTTCTGGTGTTGAACAAAGCACAAAAGCGACAGTGAGATACATCGTGTCTGGGCCTAAATAGGTGACGCAGTAAGAATGGAAGTCTTGGTGTGGTATTTGCTTTCAACAGGCGAGACAATTGTTAACTTTTTCTGACATCGGTTAAAGCAAGAAAAAAGGATCTCCAACGGGATACTTAGCTTTAGAAGACTTCAACTTCAATTCGGAAATGAAAACTCAGGTAGCGGCCAACCAGCACTCGTGCAAAAGTACAGTTTTGTACCTACCATAAATGTAGATGTTCGAGTGCTAATACAGCTGCAGTCATAACAGATGGGTTTTCCTGCCGTCAGGCGGGTCCTCGGTCGGCCGAATTCCAAAGTCTAGGTCTGGCGTCGGTTGTCGTCGCTTCTTCCCTGACGTCAGTGTGACAGGGGGTATAAAAGAACCAGCCAACGCCATTTTCTTCAGTTTTTCTTGCCCCAGATGTCAGGTGCCCCCAGAAGGAAGGCAATACATAAATTTTAGTAATAATGCAATGCAGTATAATCAAAAAACAGTAGTTGTAAGCAAATATACCATAAAAGAATACCCCAATCAAGTTGTATGAGGAGGTGTTAGCCATTAGGCCTGTTCCAGAGGGGAAGGAGGGAGGGAAACCTGGACTGCAGCTGTATTAGCACTCGAACATCTACATTTATGGTAGGTACAAAACTGTACTATGTTCATCGTGCATACAGCTGCAGTCATAACAGATGGGTAGAATACCAAAGCTAAAAAAGGGGTGGTAGGCACTAGGTGGAAATAGGAGGAGCCAGAATGCCCTGCAAATCTGCAGTAGCAAAACCTGCTCTAGATTTGGAGTATAAAGGCAGGTGATAGTGCTTGGAGAAACTATGCACAGAACTCCAAGTGGCAGCTTCCAAAATATCTTTGTTAGGAACCCCCCTGAGGAAAGCTGCAGAGGTAGCTGTGGCCCTTGTGGAGTGAGACCTGATGCCTACAGGCACAGGTTTACAATGAAGAGAGAAACAAAAGTGTATGCAGTGGGCTATCCATTTTGAGATTGTCTGTTTGGAAATAGGCTTCCCTTGAGCCCCTGTAGCATAGGACACAAAGAGTTGCTCTGATCTTCTGAAAGGCTTTGTTCTGTCCAAATAATAACGTAGTTGTCTGTGAATGTCCAAGGAATGTAGTAGTCTCTCCCCTTTGTTTTGTGGATTGGGGTAAGAGGTAGGTAAGTGGATAGCCTGATTCAAGGCTACCCTGGATACTACCTTTGGCATAAAGGAAGGATTGGTTCGTAAGGAAACTGTCCTGATGGAAAATGATGAAAGGCTGCACAGCCATGAGGGCTTGTAGTTCCGAAACCCTGCAAGCTGAGGTGATAGCCAGCAGGAAGGCTGTTTTCCAGGACAAATATTGCAGTTCTGTTGAGGCAGCTGGCTCAAAAGGAGGCAAAGTCAGTTTTTCTACAATGAAATTGAGATCCCAAGCAGGTACTGGTTGTTTCCTTGGGGGTTTTATATTCTTAGCCCCTCTGAGGAACTGCCTTAAGAGGGGGTGAGAGAATAAAGGAGGATCAGTGTTGTATTCTGCAGAAATGGCTGAGGCATGGATTTTGATGGAAGAGAATGAAAGTCCACTGCTTAGCATCTCAGCTAGGTACTGTAATATTTGAGGTAAATTCAGTATTTCAGGGTTCTGGCCCTTTTTCTCATTCCAAGCACAAAACCGTTTCCATTTGGCGGAGTAGGCTTTTCTAGTAGAACGTCTTCTGGCCTCCAAAATGACATCCTGTACCTCCTTGGAGAGTAGGGTCTGTTGTGATTTTAAGGAATCTTCCATGCGGCTAGATTGAGTGTTTTCAGCTGACTGTGAAGAGTTTTGAAGTTGTGCTGAGTCAGTAGAAGAGGCATTAGAGGAAGGATCCATGGTGGGGAATGTGTTAGGCTCCTCAGGAGTGGGTACCAGTGTTGTCTTGGCCAGTCTGGAGCGATGAGAATCTTCTTTGGTCTGTCTGCTCTGGTTTTTAATAGAACTTTGGGCAGCAGAGGAAGAGGTGGAAAGGCATAAACTGTCATTGTTGTCCAACTGAAAGAGAGTGCGTCCACTTTCCAGGCCTGTGGATGAAAGGTCCTTGAGAAGAATTTTGCCAATTGGTGATTTCTGTGGGAGGCAAAGAGATCTATGTCTGGCCTTCCCCATGCTTGAATTATCTTTGAGAAAACTTGAGGATGCAACTTCCATTCGTGTGGATCTGTCACATTTCTGCTTAGGTTGTCTGCCAGCGTGTATTCCTTGCCTGGCAGGAACTGTGCTTGAAGCTCGATTTGCAATTCTAGAGCCATGATCCAAAGAGACATGGCTAGCCTGCATAGGGGGTATGAGTGGGTTCCTCCCTGTTTGTTTATGTACCACATTACTGTGGTGTTGTCTGTCCTTATCAATAGCTGGCCTGGATGCAGCAGGTCTTTGAAAACTATAATAGCATTTATTACTGCTAGCATTTCCTTTTGATTGATGTGTAGGTGCTTTTCCTTTTGGGACCATCTGCCCTGAATGCACCGATCTGTCATGTGCGCCCCCAGGCGTAATCCGAGGTGTCTGTTGTGATGGTTTGACTTGCTTGAGGCTTGCAGAATGGGAGACCTGTGTTTGTTTGGCATGCTTGAGCCCACCACAGAAATTCCTTTTGAAGACATGGAATTAGTGGTATTATTGTTTCCAAGCTGTGGCTGTGCTGAGACCATAGGTTTTTCAGGTACCATTGAAGTTTTCTCATATGCAGCTTTGCACATGGGATTAGTAGGATGCAAGATGCCATGAATCCCAGAGCCTGCAGGATTTTCCCTGCAGTTAGCCTGGTGAAAGTTGCCAGTTTTCTGAAGTATTGAGTTAGTTGCCCTTGTTTCTCTGGCGTGAGGTAGGCCATCTGGGTGTTTGTATCCAAGTTTGCACCCAGGAAAATTATTGTTTGAGAGGGTATTAGCCTTGATTTCTTTTTGTTGACTGCGTATCCCAGGGAATTCAACAACCTTATTACAAAAGCCAGATGTTTCAGAAGTATGCGCTTGCTGTCCGCTTGGATCAGGCAGTCGTCCAAATATGGGTATATTTGTATCCCTTGCAGTCTGCAGTAGGCAATTACTGATGCCAGGCATTTCGTGAACACTCTGGGCGCAGTAGATAAGCCAAAGGGCAATGCAGAGAATTGATAATGTGTTGAACCTGCAAGAAATCTGAGGTATCTTCTGCAATCTTGTCTGATTGGGACATGCAGGTATGCCTCCTTGAGGTCCAATGTTACCAGCCAAGACTCCTTGCCCAGCATGGGAAGAAGCTGCTGTAATGTGAGCATCTTGAATTATGGCACGAGTAAAAATGTGTTTAGGATGGATAGGTCCAAAATAGGTCTCCAATCTTTGCCCTTCCTTGGTACCAGGAATAGTCTGGAATAAAAACCTTGACCCTGTTCTTGTGCAGGCACCTCTTGAATAGCTTTCATGTCCATGAGATCTGAAATTTGTTTTTGTGCCTCTGCCCTTTGATTGTGTGGCAGGTTTGGCATGCCTCTCATTTTTGGAAGGGTGTGAAAGTGGAATCTGTAGCCTTTGTCTATAATGTCCAGGATCCATTTGTCTTTTGTGACAATATGCCAATTCTTTGAAAATAATGCCAGTTTTCCGCCTAAAGGTGCTGCCATTTGAGCCTTGCTTGTCATGCAAAGGGGAAAGTCATTGGTTCTGCTTTCTTTTTTTTTTCAAAACAGGTTTATTGTTTTAACATATAATTGGTTCTGCTTTCTGAATGGCTGTGAACTATCCTCACTACCTCTTTGGGTAGGTGCTTGCCATTGTCTGCCTCTAAACGATCCTTGAGATTGCCCTCTACCCCTCGGGCGCCTGTATTTACCTCTTTGGGGTCTGTCCATGGGGAAAGGACCAATTTTTTGAAGGCCAATTTCTACTGAATCGTGGAGGTTGTACCTGTAGGAAATCTTTCACTGTTTGCATTGATTTTGCCTTTTCCTCCATTTTCTTTAATATCGCCTCAGCTTTAACACCAAACAATACATCTTTTTGCAGAGGTGCATCCAGTAATTTAGCTTTGATATGATCTGGTAAGGTTTGCTCTTTGAGCCAAGCATGCCTACGTATGACTGATCCTGTAACAGCAGCTCTACATGAGGCTTCTAAAGCATCAAAACCACATTGCAAAGTATGTTTACCTACTTGTTCTGCACTATGTAACAAATCCTGCAACTCCTTCAAATCTGGCTGTTCAGGTTGTGACATTTTGCTTCTCAACTGTGATAACAGGAACTGTTGGTACTTACTTTAACATATGGAACTGGCAGTTTAACGCCCTCATGGGTAAGGTGGCCGAGGTGTATACCTTTTTCCCCCACCTTTCTAAAGCTCTGGAATCCCTCTCTGAAGGTAAAGGATTCTTAGCAGTGGAGGCCTTAATTCCCTTGGGGCCCTGTGAGATAGTTTCTGGGTCAGCCGCATGGCTTTTGTATAGGAATTGGTGCGAGTCAGGAACCCGGTAATACCAGTCAGGCTTGACCGGGGCTGGAGGTAAAGAGTCTGTGTTAAGGCAGGACTCCGAATACACATCATCAAGGATATCTAAGACAGGGGGTATAGCCAGAGGCCTATGCTGAGGGAGCAAGAGAAAATCCCTAAGCCTTTTCTTGGAGTCTTGAGTACTCTTGACCTTCCCAGTGGAAGTGTTCCCTCAAGGTATGCAAGGTCTCCCCAAAAGAGTAATCCTCAGGGGGGGAGATAGAGGGAATGGACTCCTCTGCATCAGAATCTTAAAAAGGGGAGTATGAATGTTCCTGGTCATCAGAATGTTCTGAAATAATGGAAGCCTGGTCTGAGGAGGGGGATTCTTCCTCCACTCTGGTCCTTTTTTCCGGGGGGGGGGGGGTTGAGAACCTCTGATTAGAGAAATTAAGTCCTCAGCCATTTTGAGCATCTGCTTTTTAGGCATGGGGCTTTGAGAAGGGCCCTGTGGGGTTTGTTTTTTAGAATGCATGGCTGTCTTAGACTTAGTGAAAGCCTTGATGGAAAAAGAAGAGGAAGGCCTGAAGACACCTTGAGAGGAGGCAGGCCTGTCTAAACTCTGAGTTTCACCGCCAAGAGTGGCTTCGGTATCTGTAGTCGGGGTGTGGGCCGAAGAGCCTGCGACCTCGGGTACAGAAGACACCGCCAATGAAATGTCGTCGGTAGTCAGGGGCTGTAGCGCGCTGAGAACCGGACCACCTGTAGTCGGCTTTGGCGTGGTGTCGGTAGAGGCCGCGGACCTCGTGTGTCAGTCCTTATCTTTGTGTCTTTTAGTCAAAACTGGAGTCGGAGTATCCGATGACATTATGTAGTTAAATTTTTTGCCAAAAAAGTGCTGGGCGAAATCTACCCGACGCTTAATGGTGCGTTTGTTGAATGTAGCACAAAAACGACAGGCCGAGACGTCGTGGTCTGGGCCTAAGCAAGGAATGCAGAGGGAATGAAAATCCTTATGCGGTATTTGCTTCCCACATGAAATACAATTATTAACTTTGTCTGACATCGGTCTGAGGCAAGAAAAGTTTCCCCAACGGGGTACTTAGCTTTCAAGAAGACTTCAGTTGCAGATATTCGTAATCTCAGGAGCTGGCCGACCGGCACTTGCGAACTGCTTCTGCTTCGGGCACCGCGCGGCAAGAAAGAATGAAGAAAATGGCATCGGCTGGTTCTTTTATACCCCTGTCGCACTGACGTCAGGGAAGAAGCGACGACAACCGACGCCAGACATAGACTTTGGAATTCGGCCGACCGAGGACCCGTCTGACGGCAGGAAAACCCATCTGTTATGACTGCAGCTGTATGCACGATGAACATCTGCTTCGGGCTCCTTGGCAAGAAAGACTGATGTAAATGGGTCGACTGCCTGATGTTATACCACTAATGACCTGACGTCAGTCCTGGAGTGACAGCAACCGATGCAGAAATACTAAGCCTCTGCTATTCGGGCAGACTGAGGGCTACCCCTGGCAGGATAACCCACGTGTGATGACTGCAACAGTGAAACACGAAGACCATCGGAGTCCTCCGCACTGTAGGAGAGGTGCCACTCGGTCTCTGAAAGCAGCACACAATCATTTAAGCAGCTGCAACTGCAAATGTGGCTGCTTAAATGCTGAGCAAAGTGTTTATGCGTTAAGATTATTTTAGCACAGAGATGGACTGTTACACAGACAGGTCCCATACAGAACGACAGCTCCCAACGCTGACACCCATATGGCCGATGCTATATGGTTTACATTCAGAATATCGACAATGGTGAAGCGCTATCTCCCAATACTGCAGAATGGAAAACAATTCCATTCTTGCACTGTAGTGTGATCTCTGAGAGTTGCTATATTAAAGGTACGGGGATGTGGGGGGCAGAGCCCCCCTGCTAGTGCAAAAAAGGAAATTTTATTTTCATTTTTTGTGAAGTTCTGGCGCTGTCGATATTATGAGTGTCGACCATATGGCATTGGTCATATGGGATACGGTGTTTTGGGCTGTCGGTGTTCTGTAGGTGATCAACATATACACAATAGTTTATTGCTGGCTTGACTTTTTTTTTTAAACTAAGCCTGACATTCAGTGAACTGCACAAAGGAACAATAACATGCTCTTTGCTGTACTTTGAGTGCATGATGCTTATGCATTTGCTTGGACTTAACTCTGATGCTTACACATTTGTTTGGACTTAACTCTGATGCTTACACATTTGTTTGGACTTAACTCTGATGCTTACACATTTGCTTGGACTTAACTCTGATGTTTACACATTTGTTTGGGGACTTAACTCTGACACAAGTTTTTTTCTGCCCTCAGGTCAGCATTTTGCACTGACATGAAGGGGTACTGTGACTCACCACGCTTTTAGTTATCGGCTTGCTTATTTTCTTTTACAGCAGGTGCAGATTTGGGTTGGGTAGTTAGTTGAGGTGGGTTAGGATATTCTATGTACATGTCGGGCTGTGTTTTGGGGGTGCAGTGTGCAAAACTTTATTTCTGGGCAATTAGCATGAATATAGCAAGTTCTGGGAAATTTTCAACATGCCTGATAATGCACCAGGGATAGAGATAAATGCCTGATGGTGCACAAGAGCACAGACATTCCCTCTCTGCAACATGCAGTGCATATGGTTCAGATGCCGCAGACATATTACACACATTTGTGGTTTTGTTCTTGTGTACAAACCTATGCATAGATTCAAAAATAAAGCATGTTCAATCAGCCTCTGGCCTAAAAAGGAAACATGGCAACAAGCAACATTAAACAAATCTAATGCAAAGCAACAAAAATAATTCTATTACGTAACAAAATTAGTTCAGACTTCTCCATTTAGCCTACATACACCATTTCTTGTCAATCTCCTCCAACATCACCCCCTGCACAAATCCTTAAGTCTCTCTTATAAGTGAAACTACAAGCTTAGTGGGGCTTGAGCAATGAGCCAGTGTACTTCCTAGCCAGTATGAAGCATGGTCTTACTGACCCACTCAACAATCTGTTCAATTGCAGCCTCACCTAGCTTGTGCCAGATGCTTAAAAAACTGTGGTGGTCATCCTCCAATCACAAGGGAGGCTCCACCATTGATCCACGTAGATTGGGAGAGAGAAGCCTCACAAGCATTACCTGCAGGACAACGGAACACATTGTTAAGGGTCTCAAACACGGACACTGACAGCCTGAAAACGCAACCAAAATTAGTCAGGGTTTGAGAAAGTACAGTTGTGTACACTTACCATAAATGTAGATGTTTGAGTGTATTCACCATTGCAGTCATCACGTTTAGGTTATCTGCTTGCAGGTAGCACTCAGTCGGCCTGATTATCAAAGTCTTGGGTCCTGCGTCAGTTGCTGTCTCATCTTCCATGACATCAGGTAGTCAGGGGGTATAAAGCATGAAGCCAACGCCATTACATCAGTTTTTCTTGCCCCAGATGTCAGGTGCTCCCATAATGGGAAGCAATTATATACAAGGTTACACCTCCAACAAAAAAGCAAATACACCAAAAAGCTTTAAGCACAGTAAACAAGAATACAGGTATAGTCAATAGAAGTCAGGGGGCTGGAGGGAGGGTAACCAGGACTGCAACAGTGAATACACTCGAACATCTACATTTATGGTAAGTGTACACAACTGTACTATGTTCTTCATTTTTCACTGTTGCAGCAATCACATTTGGGTAGATTCCCAAAGCTAAGGATGGGAGGAGGTAATTAGATAGCATTAGGACCAGCTATAAGGCCCTACAAAGACTGCAGTGGCAAAGCCAGCTCTGGATTTAGAAAAAAATTGGCAAGTGGTAATTTAGAAAAAAATGGCAAGTGGTAATGCTTGGTGAAGGTATGCACAGAAAGTACAGTTTTGTACCTACCATAAATGTAGATGTCCGATAGGTATGCATCTGCAGTCCTAACATATGGGTTGTCCTGCCTCAGGCAGCCCTTCGGTCGGCCAGATTCCAAAGTCTGGGTCTGGCCTCGGCTGATGTCGCACTTCACCCGACGTCACAGCTGCTGGGGTATAAAGGCATCAGCCGACGCCATTTTCCTCAGTGTTTCTTGCCCCAGATGCCAGGTGCCCTCTAGGAAGGCTAAATTTGGATAAATGCAAATAATTCCAAACAGTAGAGAGCAAAAAAAAAAAAAAAAAAAAATATATATATATACATACATACATATATACAAACAAATACACCATAATAGATTCCCCCAGCTAGCTAAAAGAGGGGTAAATACCCTAGGAATACCACAGAGGGGAAGGAGGGTGGGTAATCCTGACTGCAGATGCATACCTATCGGACATCTACATTTATGGTAGGTACAAAACTGTACTATGTCCTTCAAGGATGCATCTGCAGTCCTAACATATGGGTAGAATACCATAGCCAAACTGGGGGAGGAGGCACTAAGATAAAGATGGTGTAGTTAAGATCCCTTGCAAAACAGCAGTTGCAAAACCTGCTCGGGATCTGGAGTATAAGGGAAGATTATAATGCTTAGCAAATGTATGCACGGAGCTCCAAGTAGCAGCTTCTAAAATGTCTTTGGTAGCCACCGTAGGAAAGCTGTAGTGGTGGCTGTAGCTCTTGTGGAGTGAGGCCTGATATTTTCTGGAGTTGTCTTTCCATGAAAAGAGTAGCAAAATCTAATGCAATTTCCTATCCATTTTGAGATTGTCTGTTTTGAAATTGCTTTTCCTTGCATTCCTGTTGCATATGCTACCAGAAGCTGGTCAGTTTTTCTGTTGGTCTTAGTTCTGTCCAGATAGTAGCGTAATTGTCTGTGTACATCCAAGGTATGTAGTAGTCTTTCCCCCCTGTTCTGTGGGTTGGGGAAGAATGTAGGTAAATAAATTGCTTGGTTCAATGATACTCTGGAGACCACTTTTGGCATAAAAGTAGGATTAGTTCTCAGAGACACTCTATCCTGATGGAAGATAAGGAAGGGCTGTACTGCCATTAATGCCTGTAACTCAGATACCCTTCTTGCTGAAGTGATTGCAAGCAGGAAAACAGTTTTCCAAGATAAGAACTGCAAGTCTGCTGTTGCTGCTGGTTCAAAAGGGGGAAGTGTCAACTTTTCCAGCACAAAATTAAGATCCCATGTAGGCAAAGGTGGTTTCCTTGGAGGCTTTACATTTTTGATTCCTCTCAGGAACTGTCTGAGTAGAGGATGAGAGAAGACTGGTGGATCCATGTTGTATTCTGCTGAGATTGCTGATGCATGAATTTTAATGGAGGAGTAGGACAGGCCATTGTGGAACAGTTCTGCTAAGTATTCCAGGATGTTTGCTATGTTTGCCAATGATACATTTTCCCCTTTTGATGCACTCCAAATGAGGTATCTTTTCCATTTGGCTGAATAAGTCTTCCTTGTGGAGGGTCTGCGAGCCTCCAGGATAATGTCCTTAACCCTCTGGGATAAATCTGGGTTATTTTGTTTTAGGCAATATTCCAAGCAGCTAGCTGTAGTGTTTTCAAGTTTGGATGTAGGATCTTGTAGTTGTTCTGTGTTAGAAGTAAAGGACATAGAGGTAGAGGCCATACATGTGTCCGAGACATGCTTCTCAGTAGTGGGTACCAATGCTGCCTCGGCCAGTCCGGAGCTATCAGGATTATCCTTGGCTGATCCTCTTTGATCTTCAGTAGGACTTTGTACATCAAAGGAAGAGGTGGGAATGCATATGCTGTCAGGTTTTTCCAGCTGAAGGAAAGGGAGTCCACCCTCCAAGCAAGTGGGTGGTATGCTCTTGTGCAGAATTTCTTCAATTGGTGGTTGTGTGGGGAGGCGAACAGGTCTATCTCTGGTAGCCCCCATTTCTTTGTTATGGTTTTGAAGATATCTGGATGCAGCATCCATTCGTGAGCATCCGTGGTAGTTCTGCTTAAGGTGTCTGCCAGTGAATTTTCTTTTCCTGGTACAAATCTGGCCTGGAGTTGAATGTTGAGGTTCAGGGCCACATTCCACAGGTCCATTGCCATCCGCATAGAGGATATGAGTGTGTACCTCCCTGTTTGTTGATGTACCACATGACTGTGGTGTTGTCCGTCCTTATCAGCAGGTGTCCTTGTTGAAGAAATGGTCTGAATGCCTGGATTGCATGTTTCACTGCCAGCATCTCCTTTTGATTTATGTGTAGATTCAGCTGGTCTTGTGTCCATAGGCCTTGTATACACTTGTCCACCATGTGCGCCCCCCAGCCTAGGTCTGAGGCGTCCGTGGTGATGGTTTGGCTTGGATGAGGTTTGTGGAAAGGCAATCCTCTGTTCAACTGACAGGCCTGAGCCCACCACAGAAATTCTTGCTTCAGGCATGGAATTATTGGAATCTGGGCTTCTAGACTGTGCTTGTGTTGAGACCATACATTCCTTAGGTACCATTGCAACTTTCTCATATGCAGTCTGGCATGCGGAATCAATATTATGCAGGATGCCATGTAACCCAGGGCCTGCAGGATTTTCCTTGCAGTAAGCTGAGTCTGTCTTGTTAATGCCATGAAATAGACTGGTAGTTGCTTTTGTTTTTCTTCTGTGAGAAAGGCCATCTGAGTTGATGTGTCCAGTTCTGCACCCAAGAATGTTATCCTTTGGGATAGTAGCAGTCTTGACTTTTGCATGTTGACTGTGTATCCCAAGGCTTGCAGCAGTTGTATAACCTTTTCCAAATCTTTTGTTAATTTTGTTTTGTTGTCCGCTTGTATTAGGCAGTCGTCCAGGTATGGATAAATTTGAATTCCCTGAAGCCTGCAATGAGCAATTACTGATGCCAGGCATTTCGTGAATACTCTGGGCGCAGTAGATAAGCCAAAGGGCAATGCTGAGAATTGATAATGCTCTGATCCTGCAAGAAATCTGAGGTGTCTTCTGCAATCTGGTCGTATAGGGACGTGCAGGTATGCCTCCTTGAGATCTAGAGTCACCAGCCAAGACTCCTTGCCCAGCATGGGAAGAAGTTGCTGTAGGGTCAGCATTTTGAATTTTGGAACAAAGAGGTATGTGTTCAGAGCGGACCGGTCGAGAATAGGCCTCCACTGATTTTCTTTTCTTGGTACAAGGAAAAGTCTGGAGTAAAATCCTTGTCCTTGTTCCATAGGCGGTACCTTTTCTATAGCTCTCATCCTTAGTAGGTTGTTGATTTGCCTTAGAGCGTTTGTTGTTTGGCTTGGTGGTAGGTTTGGCATTCCTCTCTTTTTTGGTAGAGTGTGGAAGTGAAACCTGTAGCCTTTGTCTATTGTTTGTAAAATCCATTTGTCTCCTGTAATGCAATGCCAGTTTACGGAAAATAAGGCTAGTTTTCCGCCCAAGGGAGCTTCCAGTTGTTCCCTGGTAGGCGGAATCAGAGCCAAGTCATTGTGTCTGTCCTGTGGAAGTGGTGGTGGCTGAATCTGTGGCAGTACTTCTCTGGTTGTTAGGCTGCCACTGACGTCCCCTGTAGGCACCCCTGGATTGACCTCTGCCTCTTGGGCGTCTATTTCTGCCTCTCTGTGTTCTGGAGGTGTCTGGAAAGGACCAATTCTTCGAGGGCCAATTTCTGCTAAACCTCGGAGGTTGGACCTGTAAGAAATCCTTGACTGTTTGGACAGATTTTGCTTTTTCTTCTACCTTCTTTAGAACCTGCTGTGCAGGGGAGCCAAACAAACTTTGTTTCTCCATAGGAGCATCTAGGAGTTTTGACTTAACATGGTCTGGTATGGATTGTTCTTTTAACCAAGCATGCCTTCTAATCACTGTTCCAGTCATAGCTGATCTAAAGGAAGCCTCCAGTGCATTATAGCCAGATTTTAAGAAATGGTTACTGACCTGCTGAGAGTTATGTACCAAATCCTGAAGGGACTTACGGTCTATAGGTTCAGGAGAGGACAGTTTTTTATTTAGCTGGTCTAACAAAAATTCCTGGTACTGAATCATGTGGAATTGACAGTTTAAGGCCCTGGCCGAAAGAGTAGCAGAAGTATAAACCTTTTTACCCCATCTCTCTAATGCTCTAGATTCCCTTTCAGATGGGAGAGGGTTTTTGGCAGAGGCAGCTGCTACAGCTTTGGGGCCCTATGAAATGGTTTCAGGATCTGCAACAGGAGCCTTATACAAATGGTAGTGTGTGTCCGGGACCCTGTAATATCTGTCAGGCTTGGCAGGGGCCGGAGGGAGAGAATCAGGGGTAGTACAGGCATCATTATATGCATCATCAACAACTGTTAGTACTGGAGGAATGGCTAAAGGCCTATGCTGTGGTAAATGTAAAAAAGTCTTAAGCCTTTTCCTTGAATCTGAAAAATCCTGGCCCTGCCATTGAAAATGTTCCCTCATAGCATGTAAGGTTTCCCCAAAGGAAAATTCTTCAGGTGGAGAAGCAGAAGGAATGGAGTCTTCTGCATCAGAATCCTCATAAGGAGAATATGGGCCTTCCTGAGGGTCTGAAATTTCTGAGTCATCCGAGGAATAGTCTGTAGAAACAGGTTCCGGGGGTTCAGTTCTAGGTCTCTTATCTGGAGGAGGTTGAGAGGCCCTGTCTGGGTGAGGTTGGGATCCCCTGATCAAAGAAATGAGATCCTCAGCCAGGCTGAGCATTTGGGAACTAGAGGTAGGTCTGAGAGAGGGAGTTTTAGCAGGTAAGGCCTTAGAAGATTTAGCTGCTTTAGCCCTGGAAAAAGCCTTGATAGACATAGATGCAGGGGGTCTAGCAGCTCCACGTGCAGGGGTAGATATGTCTAAAGGAATAGTATCTGATAAATCCTGGGTGCCTGCTTCAGTAGGGGTAATTTCAGTAGCAGATTCAGCCATGCTCTGTGAGGCCTCGGCTATCGGAGGTATGCTATCGGCCGAAGGAAGAACCGAGGGCTCGGTTTCAGCCGAAACCAAGACACTCGCGGTTGGCCTAACCGTGGTTTCAGCCGAAACCGCGGACCGCGAGTGTCGGTCCTTTTCCTTACGCTTTTTAGCTAAATGTGTAGTCGGAGTCTCCGACGGCATTTTGTATGCAAAAGCGGGACCAAAAACTCCTCTGCAAACTCCGACCGACGCCTAAGCGTCCGTCGGTTGAAGGAAGCACAGGCTAGACAAGCTGATACGTCGTGGTCTGGGCCTAAACAAGGAAGGCAGTAAGAGTGGAAATCCTTATGAGGTATTTGTTTCCCACAAGTTAAACAATTATTTACTTTGTCTGACATCGGCTGAGGCAAGAAAGAGTCCCCAACGGGGTACTTAGCTTTTTAGAAGTCTTCGGTAGTAGAAATCTCTGGATCTGACTGACCGGCACTTGTGAACAGCTTCTGCTTCGGGCACCACGCGGCAAGAAAGACTGAGGAAAATGGCATCGGCTGATGCCTTTATACCCAATACACAGCAGCTATGACGTCGGGTGAAGTGCGACATCAGCCGAGGCCAGACCCAGACTTTGGAATCCGGCCGACCGAAGGGCTGCCTGAGGCAGGACAACCCATATGTTAGGACTGCAGATGCATCCTTGAAGAACATTCAACCCTAGGTCTCTCAGACGGAGAAGGGTGGCTTCCCCTGATTAGGTAATAAGGTTTTCAGCCATTCTTATCTTTTGTTTTTTAGGCATAGGGGCCTGACCATGTGGTCTGGGCGTCGGTTTTCTGGGCATGGATTGAGTTGTAGCCCTTGAAGAAGAAGATGGCGTCTGTTTAATATGCAAGTCAGTAGGCCTGAATACACCCTCAGAAGCTGGTGCCTAAACAGCGGCTCCGGGCCCATCCAAGGTAGAGACGTCCGCAGGTTCCACAGTTGAAGAAGCATCTCGTGGCATACCGGACTCAGAATGGGTCTCAGTAGAGGCCTGCAAATCCGAAGTAGCGGGTATCAGGGGCTGCAAAAGTGCCTCACTGAGTACCGGCGAACTGGCGACTAGCTTAGGAGAAGTGTTGTCGGCAGCTTTGGACCTATGCGGTCTGTCTCTGGCTTTATCTTTGCATTTCTTCGGAATGTTGGTAGTCGGGGTGGTTTACTGATGCAATTTCTGGATAACTGAACACAGTACCAAAATATTTAGATGCGAAAATGAACAGACAACGAATAGTACGAGATTTGAATAAGGCACAAAACCGACAGCGAGGTAAGTCGTGGTCTGGGCCTAAGCAAGGAATGCAGTACGAATGAAAATCTTTATGAGGTATTTGCTTTCCACAAGAAATACAATTGTTAACTTTTACTGACATTGGTTTAGAGCAAGAAAAAGGATCCCCAACTGGGTACTTAGCTTAGTTGAAAACTTTGGATCTGAAACTCGAAAACGAAAATTTCAGGAGTCAGCTGACCGGCACTTGCGAACTGCTTCTGCTTCGGGCACCGCATGGCAAGAAAGACTGATGTAATGGCATCGGCTGCATGCTTTATATCCCTGACTACCTGATGTCATGGAAGATGAGACAGCAGCCGACGCAGAACCCAAGACTTTGATAATCAGGCCGACTGAGGGCTATCTGCAAGCAGATAACCCAAATGTGATGACTGCAACAGTGAAACACGAAGAACATCGGAAGATCATGTTTGCTAAATATGGTCAGCTTCTTTGAAAAAAAAAACAAAGAAATAATAAATAAAATAACAGTCCAGATGAACTAAATGGAAACTTTACAACTCTTGAAAATGGTTAGTAGATAAAAGTGCTCATCTTTCACATTAGTAGCAAAAATGTTTCCCTTTATTTCATTCAAACTGCATTTTTATTTAGTTTTGTTCATTCAGTGATACAGCCACCTGAGGCTTACTACACAGAGTAAGTTTTTTCCTTTGAAAAAGTCATTGAGGGTGTGGAGTCATGTGGCCGTGGACAAGAACAAGTTGGTACACACACAGCTTACCTTGAACTAATCAAAGCTTTTGACAACTTCCTCACTCACAGGTTCATAGGTGGGTACTAGGCTATCTGCCCAAAGGCATTTATAAGCCTAGCCAGAATGTGTTGGCTTTTGCCACCCCTTTAGGTTAGTTCCCTGTGCCTCTGTCCAGCAGAGCCACTGAAGTGATCCCAGAGGTAAACTTTCTGTTTCCCATCCAGTCGTCAAGGTTTCTTTTGAAGAGTGTTAGCGAGGAGCTCTGATTAATGTAGATTGGGATCTTGTTCCAAAGCATGGGAAGCCTCTGTGACAGAAATCTATCCCTCCAGCACATCCTACTTATTGTTGTGGTGAGGTTTAGATCCCTAGAGCGTGTGGCTTGAGGGGATAAGGTTTTCTTTAGGTGGAGCATGTCCATCAATTTTGGGTTGGCCTTGTTATGTCAGGCAGAGATCACCTCTGAGTAGGCGGTGTGCAACCGAGTACAGCTGGAGTTTCTTCAGTCGAGCTGCATAGGGCATCTGTTTGAGGCCATTGATCCTCTTGGTGAGGTACTTCCGTGGTCTTTCCAGCTGTTGCAGGTGTCTTGTAAGGTACATCCCAAATGGGGCATTGTACTCTATGATGGGTCTGATGAGTGATGAGCAGAAGGGCACAATGACCTCTTTTGATCTGGATGTGAACCCTTTTGTGATTAGGTGGGCCACGTAGAAGGATTTTCTAACCACTTTGGCAATGTGATTATCAAAGGTGAGATTACTATCTACTTGGGTCCCCAGATCCCTTATTACGTCTTCCATATTTAGGGGACTACCACCTATGTGGTAGTTTGTGGGTACTTTGTTTTTTCCAAAGGGGATGATTATGCACTTTTTGGCATTTAGCTTGAGGCCATGATTTTGACACCAGTTATCTGGTCTCAGTGAGACCCTTTTGGAGGATGTCTTTGTCAGCTGGAAAGTCAATTATAGCCCCTAGTTTGCAGTCGTCTGCGAACGTGGTCAGCCATAGTCCTCCTGTGCTTGCCTGTACCTCTGAGAAGTATATGCCGAACAGGAGGGGTCCTAGGACTGAGCCATGGGGAACGCCACTTGTAACCAGTTTAGAGTCGGACCTAGCTCCCGCAACTCTCACCATGTGGGTTTTGTCCGTGAGCCAGTTGGCAACCCATCTTGTGACATAGGGGTTTATGTTCAGGCTGGTGAGCTTGTCTATAATACCAGAATAGGGAATGATGTCGAAGGCCTTAGCGAGGTCTAGGTAGGCTGTGTGTACCACCTTTCCCTCGTCTATAGCCTTGGCAACTGTCTCAAAGAAGTCCACCAGGTTTAGGAGGCATGATCTGTCCTTAACATAGCCAAACTGGGTAGGGTCCAGTGTTTGGAGGTTCCCAATGTCTCTGTTAATGAGTTTAATAATGATGCGCTCCATAGCCTTGCAGACCAACCTAGTCAGGCTTATAGGGCGATAGTTCCCAGGGTCTGTTGTGGCTCCACCTTTGTGGAGCGGAATAACCATTGCTGTGCGCCACTCTATGGGCATGTAGCCTGTGGAGAGGCTGAGTTTGAACAGTGTGTTTAGGTGTGGGGTTAGTTCGTCTTTGAACTCGTGTAGAACGCAGCCTGAGACACCGTCCGGTCCCATTGATGCTGTGTTTTTGGCTTTGGAGAGGGCTATTTTAACCAGAATGTTTGTGATTTCAGGGACTCTACATTCTTCTGGTATGGTTATGGACTCTTTTGGGGATGAGAGGGGGCTGAAGTTTGCGCTGAACCTGTCTGCCAGGATGTTGGCGATATCGGTCAGTTCAGTGTATTTTGTGCCATTCTGTACTAACTCCAAGCAGATCTGAGCATTGCCACTTAGATTCTTGATATAGCTAAAGAATGCCTTGTGGTTATCTTTGGAGTCCTTGGCAATTTTTCTTTCAAAGTTCTCCTTGGATGATTTTATGAGGGATCGTAATTTCTTGCCGATACTGATCAGGGATGTCTTCCCTTCTTGGGATTTTACTCTTTTCTGTACTAGTTTCCTCCTTCTATTGTATAGCTTGTTTATGGCAGGAGTCCACCAGACTGGTTTCCTTTTCTTGGAGGAGTGAGTCTTGGTTTTGCTTGGGATGGCACGATCCATGCATTCTTGTAGCTGCCCGTAGAATGTATTAGCAAAGGATTTTGCAGCTTGGGCAGTGTTATCCTTCAGCATGGGGGCTTTGAAACTTTCCACCTCGGTCTTAAGTAACATGAAGTTTTCTTTTGAAAAGTTTTTCACGGTGGCTTTCTTGTCCGAGGGTGGGGGCGGAATATGGATATCCAAAGTGATTTGTTTATGGTCAGATCTAACCAGTGAGGGGTTGACCTCTGGTGTGGAACACCGGTCGCCCATGTTGGTGATGACTAGGTCCAATATGTTGCACCTCTGGTGGGACTGTTGACCAGTTGAACCAGGGTGCTTGAGTTTATAAATTCTAGGAAATTTGGACAAGGGAGTTAGTACTTGAGTAGTTCTCCCAGTTAATGTTTGGGTAATTGAAATCACCCAATATAAGGGTGTTTGGTAGGAACTTTATGTTTCCCAGTGTTTCCAGAAATGCGGAATGGGGGTCCTGGGAAATGGTGAGTGATCTGTAGCAAGCTACAATTTGAACTGCAGTTTTGCCCATTGTTAGTTGCACGTGGATGATCTCTGAAGCATCGTGCTGTGCCACTAACCTGGAGGTGTGGGTATCCTTGATGAATATGGATACGCCCCCGCCTTTTGTATTTCAGTTTGGGTTCTGTGGCCGAAATGTATGGTATGAGTTGTAGCCTGGTAGTGCTGGGGTGCTCTCTGGAGCCTTAAACCAGGTTTCTGTTACTGCACATATATCGATTTTCTCCATACTGAGGAGTGCCTCGAGTGCATGCGTTTTGAGGTTTAGACTTCTGGCACCGAGTAGCATTACCCTCAGTTTGTTACTTGTGCTATTTACAGCTGTGGGTTTGTCTTTTGAGCCTTGCCTAAAAAAGGCACTACGGGGGGGCCCAGTATTCGAAAGCCAAAGGGTGACAGGTGCAAGCCATCTCTAGCGAAGCAGTGTGGCTTGTCGAGCATGTCATCCCAGGCGGACAGACATCGAATCCTCTTTGAATGACACCAGAAACTTAGCCAATTGTTGAAATAGAGAATTTTTTCTTTTTACCATGGTATCATTCTTGGTGAGGGCAGGATGCTACTCAGGGTCAGGGTAATACCGGCCTGAGCTATGTGACCAGGGAGCTCTTCCATGTCTCTTTTCATGTAGTCCAGGGAGGTATGGCTCAGGTCATTCACACCAGCATGGACAATGACAGAGTCATATTTGTATTTGTTCTGGAGTGACCCGAGTGCTTTGTGTTATGTGGTGGATCCTGGCACCCGACAGGCAGCTAACAGTAACCTTCTCTTTATTCAGCCTAGTGAGTAGGACTGTCAGTGTGCCTGACTACAGAGTCACCTATTACTAGTATGTTGGGTATGTTATTTTGCCTTAAGGGCTGTGACTGCATGGCACACTGGTTTTGTGAAGTATGTGTTTCATGGTTTGTGTTGAGGGGTGGAGGATGCTTGGATGTTTGCTTTGGAGGTCTCTGTTACTTTTGCAGATTTTTAATTTAGAGCCTCCGAGTATGTTTTCATGTATTTATGTGTGTTTTTTGCCGGTGCTGGTTTAATGGGTCTATGTAAGACTGGTGGTGTGATGCAAGTATTTCCCTTCTTCTCTTGACTGTCTGATACAGTCTTGGGTTGAGAGAGTTTAGCCTCTAGTTTGGCTGTATAACTGCATCTCTCGCATGTATTAGTGTTTGGTGGTAGGAGGAGGGGGGTTGTCTGTGTACATGAGGCAGTTGTAACATTGCCTCAAAATGCCAATTTCACCAGTTGGACTGGAGAGTACACCTGAAACTGCCCTTTGGACATACCTGGATAGGTACAGTGAACTGTTTTACTGGATGGCTGGTAAGGTCGAAAAGAGAGCCTTGTCCTTCTGTACAGTACAGGAGGGTCTAGTGCTAGGGTTTATAAGTGCTTGCTATAAGTTTTGAGCAAGTGCCGGGCTGAGAAATGAATGGCTTGAGTGCTTAAGTTGAAAGTTTGTCTAGTGCCAAGGGAAAAATTGAAGAAGAAACTTTGTGGAGCCGGGAATTGTTTTACCCTAGCTGACCAGCACTGCCCAGCATGCAAAACCGGGCAAATACGGTATTTACAGTAGGGAAATGTAAGAGATAGAAATTAGCCCAAAATGACCAATAAACTACTAATTTCTGGGCTGAAACCACTCCTCCAGGGACAGATAGGCTGCTCAAAGCTCCCCTCTCTCACAGGTGAACAGAGAAACTTCCTTCTATCCAAGTTAGTTATGGGCAAACACAGAGACTTGTAACACAGCCCTGAATTCAGCACTAACCTGAAAACTGGACTATACTAGCTTAGAAAGGCAGGAAAAGTACAGTTTTGTACCTACCATAAATGTAGATGTCCGAACTGGGTAGCATCTGCAGTCATAACAACTGGGTTGTCCTGTCGTCAGGCAGCCCTGCAGTCGGCCGGATTCCAAAGTCCGGGTCCGGCCGCTGATGTCGCACTCCACCCAACGTCATCTCTGTTGGTCTTCGGGTATAAAAGCATCAGCCGACGCCATTTTCCTCAGTGTTTCTTGCCCCAGATGCCAGTAGCCCTCTTGCAGGCTAAAATTTGGATAGATGCCAATGTTTCCAAATAGATAGAGGTAAACACAACAATAAGCATGTATGTACATATATACAAACAAATACACCATAAAAGACTCCCCCCCAAGAGCTAGCTATTAGGAGGGTAAACACCCTAGGAGTACCACAGAGGGGAAGGAGGGAGAATCCTGACTGCAGATGCTATCCAGTTCGGACATCTACATTTATGGTAGGTACAAAACTGTACTATGTCCTTCATGGATGCATCTGCAGTCATAACAACTGGGTAGAATACCATAGCCAACTAGGGGAGGAGGATAAAAGTAGATTATGGTGTGTTTGGGATCCCTTGCAGTACAGCAGTGGCAAACCCTGCTCGGGATCTGGAATATAGAGGCAAATTATAATGCTTGGCAAATGTATGCACGGAGGTCCAAGTAGCCGCCTCAATAATGTCTTTGGTTGCCACTCCTCGTAAGAAGGCTGTGGTAGTGGCTGTTGCCCTTGTAGAATGAGGTCTTATGTTCTGTGGGATTGGTTTTCCATGGAAGGAGTAACAGAATCGTATGCAATTTCCTATCCATTTGGAGATTGTCTGTTTGGAAATAGCTTTTCCTTCCCTTCCTGTTGCATAGGCTACAAAAAGTTGGTCAGTCTTTCTGCTATTTTTTGTTCTGTCCAAGTAGTAGCGTAGCTGTCTATGTACATCCAAGGTATGCAGTATTCTTTCCCCTCTGTTTTGTGGGTTGGGAAAGAAGGTAGGTAGGTGGATTGCCTGGTTTAAAGACACCCTGGATACCACCTTGGGCATAAATGTAGGATTAGTCCTCATGGACACTCTATCTTGGTGGAAGATTAGGAAGGGTTGCACTGCCATTAAGGCCTGTAGTTCTGAAACCCTTCTTGCTGAAGTAATTGCCAGTAGGAAAGCAGTTTTCCATGACAGGTGTTGTAGGTCTGCTGTTGCTGCTGGTTCAAAGGGTGATAGTGTCAACTTTTCTAGCACAAAGTTTAAATCCCAAGCTGGTAATGGTGGTTTCCTTGGAGGTTTTACATTCTTGATTCCTCTGAGGAACTGCCTGAGCAAAGGGTGCGAAAAAACAGGTGAATCAAAACTGTATTCTGCTGAAATAGCTGATGCATGTATCTTGATGGAGGAGTAGGACAGGCCTGAATGAAGAAGTTCGGCCAGATACTCCAGAATGTTAGGCATATCTATGTTTGACACATCTTTTCCTCTTTCCGAACTCCAAATGACAAACCTTTTCCATTTTCCAGCATAGTTCCTTCTTGTTGAAGGTCTGCGTGCTTCAAGAATAATGTCTTTAACTCTTTGGGAAAGTTCTGGATTAGCTGCTGCTATGTGATGTTCCATGCAGTCAGTTGCAACGTTTTTAGGTTTGGATGTATGATGCTGTAGTTGTTCTGAGTTAACATCAAAGGCATCAGGGTATTGGCCACATATTGTTCGAGACATGCTCCTCAGTAGTGGGTACCAGTGCTGTCTTGGCCAGTTTGGAGCTATCAGGATTATCCTTGGACGCTCTTCCTTGATTTTTAGTAGTACCTTGTGTATCAAGGGAAGAGGTGGGAATGCATATGCTGTTAGGCCTTTCCAGTTGAAGGAGAGCGAGTCCACTTTCCATGCTAGTGGGTGGAATGTCCTTGTGCAGAATTTTCTGAGCTGGTGATTGAGAGGTGATGCGAATAGGTCTATCTGTGGCATTCCCCATTTCTTTGAGATGGTGTTGAAGATGTCCGGCTGCAGCTTCCATTCGTGGGCATCCGAAGTGGTTCTGCTTAATATGTCTGCTAGAGTATTGTCTTTCCCCGGTACAAATATCGCCTGTAACTGGATGTTGTAGCTGAGTGCCAGGGTCCACAGCTCCAAGGTCATTCTGCATAGGGGTATGAATGAGTGCCTCCCTGCTTGTTGATGTACCACATGACTGTGGTGTTGTCTGTCCTTATCATCAACTGGCCCTCTTTGAGAAATGGTTTGAACTTTTGGATTGCCAGTTTTACTGCCAGCATTTCTTTTAGATTGATGTGCAGGTGAAGTTGATCCTGTGTCCACAATCCTTGCACGCGTTTGTCCAGCATGTGGGCCCCCATCCTAGGTCTGAAGCGCCTGTTGTGATGGTCTGGCTTGCTTGACATCTGCGAAAGGGTAGGCCTGGGTTTGACTGGCATGCCTGAGCCCACCATAGGAACTCCTGTTTTAAGCATGGAATTAGTGGGATTTCTGTTTCTAGACTGTGTCTGTGTTGGGACCATAAATTCTTTAGGTACCACTGTAGTTTCCTCATATGTAGTCTGGCAAATGGAACCAAGATTATGCATGATGCCATGAAGCCCAAGGCCTGCAGAACTTTCCTTGCTGTTAACTTGTTCAGTTTTGTTAGTGCCAAGAAGTAAAGAGGAAGTTCTTTTTGTTTTTCTGTAGTCAGGAATGCCATTTGTTTTACTGTGTCCAATTCAGCTACCAAGAATGTCCTTGTTTGGGATGGTATCAGCCTTGACTTTTGTAAATTGACTGTGTATCCCAGTGCTTGTAGCAAGTAAATGACTCTTTGTAAATCTGTTGTCAGCTTGCTTTTGTTGTCCCCTTGTAGCAGGCAGTCGTCCAGGTATGGGTAAATTTGAATTCCCTGTAGTCTGTAATGGGCGATTACTGATGCCAGGCATTTTGTGAATACTCTGGGCAGTAGATAAGCCAAAGGGCAATGCTGAGAATTGATAGTGCTCTGATCCTGCAAGAAATCTGAGGTATCTTCTGCAGATTGGTCGAATGGGACGTGCAGGTATGCCTCCTTGAGATCTAGAGTTACCAGCCAAGACTCCTTGCCCAGCATGGGAAGAAGTTGCTGTAGGGTCAGCATTTTGAATTTTGGGACAATGATGTATGTATTTAAGGTGGACAGGTCGAGAATTGGTCTCCAACTTTTTCCTTTCTTGGAACTAGGAATAGTCTGGAATAGAACCCCTTTCCTTGCTCTGCTGTTGGCACTCTTTCCACAGCTCTCATGTTTGCTAACTCCATTATCTGGTAGAGCCTCTGTTTTTGATTTGGAGGTAGATTTGGCATTCCTCTTTGACTGGTAAAGTGTGGAAGTGAAACCGTAACCTTGATCTATGGTTTGTAAAATCCACTTGTCTTTTGTTATGTAGTGCCAGTTCTTTGAAAATAAGGTTAACTTTCCGCCTAGAGGAGCTGCTATTTGTTCCCTGGTAGGCGGATTTAGGGTTAAGTCACTGTGGTTGTGCTGATGTAGTGGCAGTGGCTGTGTCTGTGCCTCTGTTGTTACCTTGCCACTGTCGCCCTCTGTAGGCACCTCCTCTGGATTGGTTTCTGCCTCTGGAACGTCTATTCCTGCCTCTTTGAAATTTTGTGGAGTCAGGAAAGGACCAATTTTTGGCAGGCCAGTTCCTGCTAAACCTTGGGGGTTGAACCTGCAAGAAATCTTTAACAGTTTGAACTGATTTTGCCTTTTCTTCCATTTCTTCATAACCTGCTGGGCAGGTGTACCAAACAAACTTGTCTTGTCCATAGGAGCATCTAGCAACTTAGCTTTAACATGATCCAGTAAAGCTTGTTCCTTTAGCCATGCATGCCTTCTTATCACTGTGCCAGTCATGGCTGATCTAAATGAAGCCTCCAGTGCATCATAGCCACATTTTAAGGAATGGTTGCTAACCTGTTGTATGTTATTTACCATCTCTAATACATATTTCTTATCAAGAGATTCATCAGTGGTTAGTTTTTTAGTTAACTGATCAAGCATAAACTCTTGGTATTGTATCATGTGAAACTGACAGTTTAAAGCTCTAGCTGAGAGAGTAGCTGAAGTGTAGACCTTTTACCCCATCTGTCTAATGACCTTGCTTCCCTTTCAGAAGGAATAGGGTTTTAGCTATGGTCCCGGCTACTGCCTTGGGACCCTGGGATATGGTTTCTGGGTCTGCAAGTGGGGCCTTGTAAAGGTGGTGATGAGTATCTGGCACCCTGTAAAATCTGTCTGGTTTGGCAGGGGCTGGGGGTAAAGAATCTGGAGCGGAGCAAACATCATTGAAAGCATCATCCACCACAGAGAGAACAGGAGGTATAGCTAAGGGCCTGTGCTGTGGGAGGTGCAGAAAAGTCCTAAGTCTTTTCTGGAGTCTGAAAAATCCTGTTGCTGCCATTGAACTGTTCTCGCATGGCATGCAAGGTTTCCCAAAGAGAATTCTTCTGGTGGGGAAGCAGCTGGAATGGATTCTTCAGCATCAGAATCTTCAAAATTGGAGAAGGGAGCCTCTGGCTGGTCAGTTATGTCTGATTCATCAGCAGAATCATCCCAAGACACTGGCTCAGGGGCTCTGCCCTAGGTCTCTTCTCTGGGGCTGAGAGGCCCTGTCTGGGTGAGATTGAGATCCTCTAATTAAAGAAATTAAATCTTCTGCCAAAGTAAGCATTTGAGAACTAGAAGAGGGCCTGGATGTGGGGGTTTAACAGGCACTGTCTTAGTAGTCTTGGCTGCTTTAGCCCTGGCAAGGCCTTAATAGACATGGCTGCTGGAGGCCTAGCAGCACCACGTGCTGGGGTAGAGACATCCAAGGGATGGTGTCTGATAAGTCAACCACCGTAGTGGGTAAAATTTCTGAGGTCGATTCAAGAGTTGTAGCAGGGCCGCAGTTGTAGGAATAGGTTCAGCTGTACTTTGATCAGTTTTCGGTTTCGCCGAAACCGAGACACTCGCGTTTGCTTAACCATGGTTTCAGCCGAAACCGCGGACCGCGAGTGTCGGTCTTTTTCTTTGCGCTTTTGGTAGATTGGGTAGTCGGAGGATCCGACGGCATAATGTACACAAAATCAGAACCGAAAAACTGTTCTGCAAACTCCGACCGACGCCTAAGCGTTCGCCGGTTGAAAGAAGCACAGGCGAACAGGCTGCTACGTGGCTGGGCCTAAACAAGGCAGACAGTAAGAGTGGAAATCTTTATGAGGTATTTGTTTCCCACAGGTTAAACAATTGTTAACTTTTTCTGACATCGGCTGAGGCAAGAAAGAGTCCCCAACGGGTACTTAGCTTTAGAAGTCTTCAAGTAGTATTCGGTAGAAGTAATCTCTGGATCCGACCGACCGGCACTTGCGAACAGCTTCTGCTTCGGGCGCCACGCGGCAAGAAAGACTGAGGAAAATGGCGTCGGCTGATGCTTTTATACCCGAAGACCAACAGAGATGACGTTGGGTGGAGTGCGACATCAGCCGAAGCCGGACCCGGACTTTGGAATCCGGCCGACTGCAGGGCTGCCTGACGACAGGACAACCCAGTTGTTATGACTGCAGATGCATCCATGAAGGACATCAAGTATATATATATTTTTTCAGAAAATAAAGCAGATACAATAAAAAAAACTGTTTAAAAGCACAGAAAAGTCAGGCATCATAAGCAAACTTTTCAAACTAAACGAAAACCCCTTTGTTACCCAATGGATAGCAAAATGGCTCTAAAGAAAAATCAGCAATTTAGGGCCAGGAGCACTCTCTAATCAAAAGTTTATTACGAGCAATGCCCCATAAGCTCAGGACTGGGTCTACTACTGCTATCTGGTACCTATTTCTATGGCATCAAGTGACAATCATAGGCTTAGGATCCTCCAAACTGAAAAAATTCACAAATCTTTTACTGGTACATCCTCTCTCACTCCCATGCAACTCCCTTCATCAAAGGGTTGTATACGTTATGTCCTCTGTCCACATTCATGGCCCAAACGGAGTCGTTCTTGCACTGTTCAGAGGGCAAGGTTATCAAGTGCTGTCACAGTGCCTTATGCTACTACAGAAAAAACTCTCGCATCAGCTTTTTAAGTCACTGACTGAAGTGGGAATGTGAACTAATTTCCTGAAACAAGGCCAAATAACAAGGTGCAGACTGCTGCAGGGGAAGATACCTGTGGGTGAAGAAAAACAAATTCACACTAAGATTTCTTCAGCTGCTCTACTCTAAACTCCTGAAATATCTGTCCTCACTTCAAGTGGCCCTGAAGCCAGGGTACCTACATCTTTTCTAATAGCACTGCTGAATTAAGATCGGTCATTGTTCTGGCAAACAGCACATGTATTGTATTGATCTCATGGTATTTAAGCTGACTCTGTACCCTCCCTCCAAACAGGGATCAGGCAGATGCTGGCAGAGGTTTCAGATGCCACCACTAGAGAATGGACAACTACCACATTAAGTGAAGTACTTGAGGCTCTTCTCTCAGTCTCATTATGGTGGTATTCCTACACAAGGAACGCCATGTCCCAAGAACACCAGTGACTGCTTGGATGCTCACAAAGTGGCTTTCAAGTTCTTCTGCATTAGATACGATCTATGCAAGCTCTCTTGGATTCTTCAAGCTCTTCCTGTAAAATCCTAACAGAACTTTCACTTTCCAAGCCCCAAAC
>NC_056750.1:11032421-11051130 GCF_019279795.1 Protopterus annectens | reverse complement strand
CATACCTTTGGAAAACAAAGTAAAACCTACATATGGGGGTAATCCATTAGTACGAGGAAGTAATTAGGGACCTAGGCCAAGTTGATAGTAATCTCTTTTGACAACCACATTGCCAAAGTGATTAGAAAGACCTTCTTTATAGCCCACCTCATCATGAAAGGGTTCACATCTAGATCCAAGGAGGTCATTGTGCTTTACTCATTCATCAGGCCCATAATTGAATACAATATTTTATGATTACCCATCACCTGCAGCAACTGGAGACCACAAAAGTACTTCACCAAGGGGATCAAGGGTCTCAAACAGATGACCTATGCTGCCAGATAAAGAAACTCCAGCTCTACTCAGTTGCATACAACTTAGAGCGATCTGTGCCTGACTTATAAAGCCATGTCAACTCAGAATTAATGGACATGCTTACTCAAAAATCATCACTAGAGCTACAGCTCGGATTTGAATCTCAACACAGAAATTAATAGGACATGCTGAGAGACAGATTCTTGACCCAGAGGCTCCCAGTATTCTGGAATAGAATTCCAGTCCATATAGGCAGTGCCCTGCTGACTCTCTTCAAGAGAAATCTTGATAGTGGATGGAGTCAAGTTCACTCGGGATCACTTCTGTGTCACTACTAGACAGAGGCTTAATAAAGTAACCAAAAAAGGCACAGTAAAACCTTTTTAAAGGGGTGGTGTAAAACACTCTGGTAGCAGATAAATGCCCTACATATAGCCTAGTATCAACCTATGAACCTATGAACCTATGTCATGTCCAGATACTTGCCAGATTACTGCTGCTGGGCCACCATAACAGTCATGTATGCAGAGCAGTGGGATGCTGACTGATGTATATCAATATATGTGGGTAGACATGCCAGGCACCTCTGTACCAGTGGTTATGTGTCAGGACAGACAGGGGTGTGTGAATCATAACCTAGGGAAGTATACCAGTAGTTACGTGTTATACCCATCTACATGGCTGTTAACATCCACATTGTCAGGCTTGGTCCAAATGCTTGCACTAAGGGGTTCTGTAACACCTCTGGACTGTCCAGATTGTGTCAGACTGTCCACATATATTGGCCATATCTCTGCTGTAGTCCACAGGAGCATTACTGTGCTAGCAGTGGTACTGTACTATGATGTCCTTAGGATGTCTGTCAGTAGCCAATGGTGCACATGTTAAAAGCAGATGCGACCTCCCACACACGTCTGTGAAGACATTCCCTATTACAGTAGCAATATTCTACAAATATACCTGCAATACATACCTGACATCCCCTTGCACTAAGTGGTTGGGACTATTGGGGCTGAGGTAGGGCTCCACTCCATGTTCAGGGCATATGGTGAACATATATGTATATATAATTATCCATATATCTCTAGCTATATACACACAAACATCGACCTACATAGATGGATGTGTATATGTATATATATATATATATATATATACTCAGATATATAGAGCAATATATGTCTGCACATATACAGATAGAGATATATATGCACATATACATGGATATCTACATATATATTGACAGTAGTAGGTATATCAGAACAGATATGTATGCACATATGTTATAGATATCTACATATATACCAACATAACTAGGCATATCTGTACACATAGGATGTGCATACATAAATATATATATACATATATCTATATATACATATATATATATATAAATATATATATATATATATATATACATATATATATATACATATGTATATATATATATATATATATATATATATATATATATATATATATATGTACATACAAAGAGATGTACCACTATACAGATGTGTATACAGACATGTATGAGTATACATGTGTATGTACATGTAGACATATATAGACCTATTATATGTATATAACCATATTCCTGTCATGTGTAAACCTCACAGTTGTGTATACCCTCCCAGATGTATCTCACTGTATGTATCTGCTATGTGTACATTATGATAAAACAACATATGTGATGCAACAGTCATATTAATAACAAGGACTACACAATTTAGGAAGTAAAGGCAATTGTTCAATACTACTCAATATGTGTATTGACAGCTATATTGGTAAAACAACAGCTGTCTACACAGTGGTCATGGCATAGTGGTCAAGCGTTGTGACTTCTGTGTACAGGGTCCTGAGTTCAAGACCTGCAAGGGCTGTTCATTTTTTTACTGGGCAGAACAAGGGCTGTCTGATACAGAGTGGTTAAGGCAGTTATGAGCAGTGGGTTTGCGTGAAGCTAAGCGGTTCTAAGCTATGGGTAAACATACAGGTGCTTACACAGTGTAGGCTTCACTTACCAGTGCACAAATCAGCTCAGCTGTTATATTGCAGCAATGTTGATACTTGCTAAGCATGGCTTAGCCCTGGTAACCAGGTCACACCACCCAGTCTGATAACATAGCAGGGCAATGACATCTGTAATAAGTATATGTAATTCCATGTACAATACATGCACCTATGTGCTGTCATTACAGTAGCAAGGGTGTGTGTGTGTCATATGTAGGACATAGACGTATATGTCGCCTGTGCAGAACTGTTATCCATGTGAATGTGTTACATACAGGTATAGTAGTCCAGGGTACGTGCTGTCACACTGGCATGTAGTGTATCATGGCAGTACTACTGTTGACAGTGCTTGCAGGCACACCTGCAGGCATAGCTGGACTCTGAGGCCTCCCAGTTGTATCCCTGGTGTGTGAGCTGTGTCACAGTATATACCCCTTACTGGGTAATGATCCAACTTGTGGAATGTAACTGTAGACTGTCGTCTGTACAGCACATTAGTGAGGGCCTCTGACATGTAGTTAAGGCATACATATTGTTGTCAAATGTCTGTCAACACACTCATCCTACTGCATAGCTACTTGCCAAGCTGACGACTGTTAGTCCCTGTACAGATGTGCAGATGGCAGGTATCCAGCTGGGATATGTACAGGTAACCTAAGCTTGATTGACACTGACAGGTCTGCCCAGCTGTGTAAGAACCGGCACATATAGGAGATGTCACCCTGTATGCACCACATGCCACGGGTACCTCCACTACACTACCACAATCAACAGAACATGCTTGGGTACAGGTCTCCATCACAGACAGTAACCATGTGTTGTAATGCATGTTGCATACATGTCAACTTGATCACCTCAGTGGTCATATGCAGGAGGCACCTGGAGGATTGGCTGATGAATGTCATTCTTACCCTGAAGGTCACCACAGTAGTTTCTGTTGATAGATTGCCTGCTGCCACCTGGTGGCAGGATACCACTGTTCACACAACCCCTAAACAACCCATCTCTCGGACAATAGCTAGGTATACAGCTATGACCACCTGCAGCGATGCACCCCTTTACTGACACATGCGTACATGTGCATGACTGAGTATAGCAGTGTCTGTGTCTTAGCACACCTGTACTTAAGAATTCCATGAGGGCCTTCACAACCACGCACACCCATTGCCATAGTCAGGTGTGGCTGTTGCTGTATAGGACATTACATGTACCCTGTTAAGCTCCTCCTCATACTGGAGCCTTGCAGTTCCAGCACAACAGTGTTTTACAAATGGGTTGATAGGCATGGGATACCCATTGTGTTCTGGCAAGTGTGTGTATGTGTGCATGTCCGTATATCTATAGGGTACAGCATTCCGAGGTCACATACTCTTATTACAATACCCATTGCAACACAGTAGTACAGATAGTGTTGTTGCTGCCCATAGGTGAGGCATGACAATGCAACACCCTACTACGCGTGTGGCATGTGGATTAGATGCATATCCCTGTAGTACCACTGTTGGGGTATACTATGGGTTGTGTCGCAGTAGTGGCCAATGTGTGATGGGGGTATGGCAGAGTGTCAGCATGTGTTTCAGGGAGTACAATATCTACTGGGGGATGTGGGTGCTGTATACACTGTCATTACACCAAGATACACCCAGTATATGTCCCATGTACCATGTTATGGTTACCACTGTCACCATCAACCATACAGGTAACTGATACCACAATCCAGGCCAGTAATGCATGTGCTGTGTGCAGCCTACCTGTAACAAATTGGACACATGGTCAAGTTAGTTAGCAGCGATAGGCCCTGGTATCTCAGATGTGTGTCTGCCTGTTATGTGTCTGTTAATGTGTATATGAAGGTATGTCACACTACATATTGTCCATATACATCCATTATATCCCCCATTAGCATACTGTACATGTCTGGGGATGTTCTGCATGCAACATGTAACATGGGACACACCTCACCCTAAATGCTGTGTGGTGTGTGCAATGTAAGCCACACACTTCAGTATCACTACATAGCAGGGGTCTAGTCTCAGTGTTGCTAAGTAACAGTGTGCGTGTATGTGGATGGGTCTACATCAGGTTGCAGGGTATACACGCCTCAGCAGGTCACCTGTCCATGTGGCACAGGCAATAACAGTTTTAGTAACCTGTGACGTGTTCAACTGTACCCCAGATATGTCACAGCCATGGTGTCACCACAGTTCCATACCCCATTGTGGAATATGACTGCAGACCATCCTCGTGCTGACACGTACACCTACAACACAAATGGATAACATTATGGAGACCACAACCAGCCAGTGTTACTAACAGCTATAATGCATCATTGCTGGATGGCTACCCTATCTGCCATATATGCATTACACTTTACTCCTTACATGTTACACTGCAGTACTGTGGTACACTGTAGTACAGTCACTGTGTGCATCAGAACCATATTAGCCTGTCAGTGCATTGATGGTATGGACGACTGCGGATGTGGCACAGGTATCATCATATCCTCACGCTGTGATGTTGGTTTGCCAGTGGCTGAGGCTGGAGTATATATCTGACACCATGTGTGTGGGTGAGAGGTGTACTGTATGGTGAGCTGGAAATTGGTGCTGTGGTGTGTGTAGGTTTGGGGTTGCCCTAGGTGTGTTTGTATAGTGTGTGGGTATGCATGCACACAGTTCTGACATGTGGCTGCCCTATATAGGTGTTTCTTGGATTGCTGCAGACCATACCTGACAGAGTGTGCAGTTCGCTGCCTCCGGCCATGGACACATGGACTGTGCTGCCAAAGGTTCCATGGGCACATCCAGGTACAGGCCTTGATGTGCTTCTCTCACCTGCTGATCATAAATGTCCGCTGGTACCAGGCCTCTCCTGGGACTGGCCAGGACCATATGCACGTGGCCTGCTGTGGTGTGGACAGCACTCGCTCTGCCCTGCCACTATGCCTTGGTGTCTAGCATGTCACGTTGACTGCCAGCTGTTGGGTGCTGGCCCATGTCACATGGCATTGCCCATCCCACACATTCAAGCATGGGCACACCACAGTCAATGAGGGCCATCATCTCACCATGCCGTCTATCCATGAGCTCAGTATAAGTATGGATGGCACCAGACAGTTCATGGATGTCGTCGCTTACAGATGTGAGAGCAGCCCTCTGCAGCCTCAGGCCCTGTCTGGTGTAATGTTCCATACGTGTCTGCGCTGCCATGACAGCTTGAAACATGCGTCTGCTGGTACCAGCTATGTTGCCTCTGCCAGCACAGACAGACCATGGTTGATGAGGCCATCATCTCAGGCCTATCCATGAGCACCCTGGGACATTGTCACTATGTGGCAGCTCTGCAGCCATCTGTCTGGCTAATGCCTGCTGCCTGCCAAGACAGACAGCATGTACATGCTGTACCAGCTCTCTGCATGATGTATGCCACCATGAGCATGTGACATCCACCTGGTGCTGCTGGACATCCAGCTATGCCTGATGTGATGGACACAGTAGGCATGGTATGCACTGAAACAGTGTCTATGGCCACTGGTGATGGGTATGTATAGGCACTGAAACTGTGGGGGGTTGTGGCTAAAGGGATGTCAAATGTTGGCAGTGTCGGCCCCAACAGCCCACCTGTGCCTCAACAGTACTATCATCATCTTTAGTGTCTGTATGGACACCAACATCAGATTGCATGCAGGAGGGACCCTGACCCACCTCACCTGTGGGGAAAACAATGCACTTTAAAACCTGTACAGCATTGCCTAACAGTACACACACACACACACACACACACACACACACACACACACACACACACACACACACACACACCATAATACCTACCTGTCCATGGCTTTACAGACAGTCCCATTATATGTCCATGTGGTACCCCATCCTGCATCACACTTGTTAACATACACACATTGATACCACTCATTAACATATCAGCTAAATGCCTACAAGTGATCACAACACAAGACCTGTTACTACATTACCTGCCTGACCTGTGTGTAGTGGTTTTGGCCTCACTGCTGTCATTCGTTATGCACCCTCTGTATGTCCAGACATCATGAGCATGGCCCTATATGTGGGGCTACTATGTTCTATCCATAATATCATGCACTGGTGTGTCATGTGCATATAATGCTCAGTACATGCCAGATATGCTGCTCATTCAGCCTATCATGTGACAACTGTAGTATTTGGATACACTCCCTGGTGTTGACTAGTACTTCCCAATGCATCTGTAGTGCTGCATACGTGGGTTGTAGGTGACCTCTCTGCTGAATGCGATATTACGGGTGTACCTGGTATCTACATTCCTTCTCGATGCCTGTTCCATGCTACAGACCATATTATACTGTCAGCTGTCCTGTGATTACACACATAACAGGTATTCCTGGTGTGTAACGTGGCAGTCTAAGTCTATGTACTGCATGGTCCCAAAGAGAGGTTCTACTGTATTAACATCCCACAATCTCCCATGTGCATACATGGCCACCAACACAAACACACACATGCACACACAAATCCATCAACCTCCCTCCACTTCACCAGAGTGACCCTACAGACAAACTAACTAACCACCAGGGAAAATACACACACACACACACACACACACACACACACACACACACACACACACACACATGGGTGAGGTTGCACAATGATAGTACACACAGTCATCCTATTACCCATCTGTCAACATGCATAACATATGGTACACAACAGCATGCAGTGCAGCTATAGTCACTCCATGCTAGCAAGTATACATGTGTGTGATGCATGTGCTGTGTCACTAGGTGATGCCCTTCCCTGGATACCACTGCACCCATGGACAGTATTGCTGTGCACCTGTTCTGCACCCTGCCATGTACTGTGCACCACACCTCACAGGTGTACAGCCCATTGAATGTGTAGTACTGTGTCAGTTATGTCAGCTTTAATGCTCACAGCCCTATGTTTTCAGCAACACATACCTGGGATGATATGTGGACAGATGTCATTTGTGAATGCCTGATGTCTGATTTACTCTCAACATCAGCAGACCATGTATGACCAATCCAATACTCACTGACAACCATCAGAGCATACCATGGCTATGGGGTGTACACCCTTATTGATATGACACCCATCCTTGATCTGCCATGGGACCACATCACTGCATATCTTAACAGTACATGAGCCCATATGTGACATATGTCCTGTACTTTCACATGCAGTGTCTACAGAATATGTTAGGTGTGGATGCTGACCATGATGCATACACTCTGTGGGCATATGTGTGCTATGACAGTTGATGCACCTCTTGTTGTGTACTACAGCAGTCACTACTCCTGGGCAGGGTATACCAGCATGGGCCATCTGCATTTGCCAGTGTATGTTCAGTCTGCCCTACACATGTCCCCTATCTGCATGATTGCAAGGTCTACTCATGTGCACATCCCTTGGTGTTCACACTGCCATCACTATTACTGTGGGGGTAGGGTTACGTCTGGCACAGGTTCTGCATCTGACTATGTGCAAATACTGCCATTCTTAGCATCCTTAGGAGCCCTGCTGCAGTGCACTGGTGTGTCATGCTGACACCCCACCTCCTTCAGCCTTTTTGCAGATGCATGACAAGAAAGCCCTACACATGTGTGTCACTTTGCAGTGTCCCATACACTGAACACCACATTACAGCCTGCTCGCAACTGATAATGTGGACTACTGTAATGCCTTATGCCATAGTGTATCTCTGCAGCAGTTGCCATTGTCCTACAGATGTATACACTGGTGTTGCACTGTATATAGGTGTTGACATGTCCCTACTGTAGGCCATGTCTCCCACCAATATGTTACTCCTGTGGACACATTGCAATGACAGGATGTTAGTTATCATGCAGGTGTCTGACATACCCCAATACTCCATCGTGGTCACCCCTGTGATGCTGTGCATTTCACAGCAACAATACATGCACATGTACAGCATGCATTCTGGGTAGGTGTGTTAGATGTGTGCATGGAATATACCATACCATTACATGCCATTGTGTTGGCAAGCATCTACATAAACCATACTCACCAGCTACAGGCAGCTGCCTTGGTGGTATCCTGGAGGGACCTACATAAGGGTGAGAGATGCAAGTCAGTGGCCACACACCTGTGGCAGTGCTACAGGGTGGGTGCTGTATTACAATACATCAACAGCACATTTCCACAATACTACCACATATGGACATCTGTTTATCACTACTATGCAGCAACACAATATACCTATGACATGTCAGATATGCATGCTCTACCTGTACTGATGCAGATGTATATGCAACAGTGGTCTACTGATGTGCCCTGGCATCTACCTCCACAAAGTATCTGGTTGGTGGCTGGCTGGATGCAGGTGCCAGGAGGCTGGCCAGGAGCTCCTCCACATGTCAGGGGATGGATGTCATGGCATGCCCCCCCCCTGTGTTGAGGTGATCCCTCAGACTGCAGCAGCATGCTGATGGGCATTGCAAAGCAGGTCAATACAATAATGCCGGACCTGCTCATAACTACGGTTGTGCAGTCTGACATCATTGACCCTGTGGACTAGGTCATTCCACAGGTGGTCTGCTCCTGCTGCTCATGTGGCCCAGTCAAACAGCACAGGGTTGTGCTGGATTAAATACGTGATCAGCACTTCATTTTCAGCCACTGAATATGTTGGCAGATGTGCATGTGACACCCTGGCTGAAAGACATAAAGATGATAACAAGTCTGAGCAACTCATACAGCAAGGTTACCACAGTTATTCATACACATCTCTGTCACCCCTACAATATCAGCGACAACAAACTGTACACAGAACTCATTAGGTATGGCTACAGCTTACCTACCAGTGAGAGAGATATTGTATTGTGCCACACTTTCTGCTATGTGTATGTAGCCATGTTCCCTGTGTGGAAACTGCCATTGCTGGCCTGTTACAGACTTTTCACCTGCATGCCATTGTCAGGGCCACTATGGTTCCATATATGCCTGTGGTATGGCTGCTTTGTGATTGCTCCACATCTGACATTCTGTGTTACTGGGGATATCTATGAATGCTGTTGGACATGTTCTGGGATTGTGTAGAATATCACTACCAGCATATGTTCCATAACAGTGACACAATAGCATGTATATGTACTATTGCTCAGCAGAACCACCTCTCCAAACTCATCTGCCATGTTACCAGGTAACATCACATGTGTGTCCCACCCTAGGGCCTCCTCACGTACTGGTCCAGCAATACCATCAGGTGAAACCAGCCCAGGGGATGTTGTCCCCCTCCCCTGGGGGCACACACAGACATGTTCCTGTCCCTGAGGTCAGGTCCAGGGATTGTTCCATAAAGTGCTCCACAGATACATGTGGGATGTGCTACATAACTTTGAGGCACCCAATACACATTCACAGGGCCCACATGCTCCTTCTGCTCAGCTTCCAGGCCAGGCACCTTCAGGACATGGACTGCTGTTGTGAGTAGTAGTTGTTGGGAGACTTGTTACCATTGTGTCCATATTGGGGGCCAAGGGGCGTCCACATCACAGACCACACACACCATCCAGGGTGTTTACCCACCACATGTGTCACATGCCACCCCTGTAGGCTGTCCTCTATATCTACCAACCCTGAACTCCTCCACAACTATACCTGCCTTACTTCCCCATATTCCCATTCCTTACTTCACAGACAAGGGCAATGTGGTCCCAACAAGGGGTTCACATGTGACATACCCATCCATGTTGCACACACTGACAGCTGTAGATATCTGTGTGTATTGCTATGTGTGCTGTTTCCTTGCACATAGCATACAGCACTGTGGTGGTAATATAGGGGACATGCATTTACATACATATATGTTTGTGTGTGTGTTTGTATATATGTAGACATGTGCATACAGGTATATGTCTATATATATGTAGATATATATGATGTATATATGTGTTCATATATACATCTACACATGGGTATCTGTATATTTGTGGACATACATATATATATATATATATATATATATATATATATATATATATATATATATATATATATATATTATATATGTTTACATATGTACACATATGCATACCCATATGGGGTACATTCAGACATCAGGTCCACAATATCACACACCTTCCTGCACAGCTGCACTGTTCTTGCTACAACACAGACAGGTGCCACATATGGACACAGCCTGACATTAGGGGTATATGTAGGCCAGATTGCAGGTAACCCTATTACACACCTATGGCATTCCTGCATGCTTTACAGATTAACCTGAGTATCCTGCAAGGGTGGGCTGTGGATCCAATGGCATTACTTCCACCACCAGCTATTGGCCACGTAATATACATTCCATTACACAACACACTATGATGGCTTACATCTTGTCAGTCAGTGCTGATCTGCACAGTTGATGGCTATGGCCCACTACCCACAGGGACAGACACTATTGTCCATAGCAGTTGTTCAGTTGAACATCATTACAACAACACCTGATGGCACATATAAATAATTCACATCATCTATCCATTATTATGGACCAAGTACATTCAATTACATGCATATATACTTCACATACCTTTTTGTAGAATGATGTCTGTTCTGGATAGTTTTCTGGATGTTGAATCAGACTGTTATGAACTGTATGTTCCTTGCCTCTCAGCTGTACAATGCAATGTTCCATTGCCAGTCAGTTTTCTAACCTCATCACTTTATGTATTACTTGCAATGTTTGCTGTGTATTAATTGTATCTTGTTCATGCAACCTTTGTATAAATATAATCTTTCATTATCCTATGATATTGCTTTTCTCTCTCCATTGCATGTTCAAGTGGCCCAGCGGACTATCCTGGAAAACCACTGCTAAATTTAAATTGTAATTATATAAATGCTGTCGCTTTGGTCACTTTTACTTCCACTTCCACTTCTACTTCCTCTCTCTCTCTCTCTCTCTCTCGGTCTTTGTCCCATAAATAGATTCAGCTGCTTTGAATAGATTGCAGCATGGATTTTGTAGGTGATGCACATGATCAGGTGATGGCCTCTGCACCAATCAGTGTCTTCCACTTGCTACCTGCATGCAGCTTGCCGTGTAGTACTTCCAATTACCACTGTCATGGCAACCACCTACTATAAATCCCTACATCATGTGGTCGTTGTCCCTTTTCCTTTCCTGTGTGATGGACATCCTTCCTGTGTGTGGGCATCACTGTAACAGACAGCAGGTAGCAATATCTCTTACAGGGGAACCTGCACACTCAGGCCAGCTACATATTTGTAGGAGGTTCCAGAACTACAAACAGAAAGTGAGTAGAGTTGTATAAATTGTATAGCACTGGTGTTGCAGGGTCTGTGTGTACATACTAGTTTAACTTGGAATGCAGTCTGTCTGCATAGCTCTCAACTGTGGGCCTATCCTCTTGATGGCCAGAGGTGTGCCTATTATGTTTTGTCTGTCCACCACACAGGTCTTGTGTCAGAGATTTCACAGTGTGTGGATTGAGTGCTATCAGTACATGGCTACATCCATTTCTGTTTCTAATGTCATATTCCTGACTAAGGGTATGTTGCAAACTATCCTGTAACACCAGCAACTTGCTTAGTGTATGACAACAGTTTTCCACATATGGACCTGTGTTCCAGACTCTGACCCTCACCTTCATACCAGGCTTTGCACATATGACATGCTGTCAGGGGTTGTTCTGTAGTAGGCTATGAGTATGTCATGCTGCCATTTCTGCCATCAGTCCACTGCTGTTGTGTCCCCCACACATATGGTGTGGTTGGGGCCATAAATGTGTGGGCTTCACCTAGGCAATACATGTGTGCCCTTATGCACTACAGAGGCCAGTGTATGTAACAGTGGTATATGGCCCTGTATTATTGAGTCTGGAGGGCATGCACCATAACTAACCTAGGCTGTTACAACATGTGGGGGTATCAGAGGTAAGCTGCCTTAAGGTATATGGATGTACATTACCATACAATCCTCCTTGGGTAAATGTAAGCCTGCCTCCTGCCATACAGACTGTTCTATTTGTCAGTGTGCTTGTGATGGTGTCAGTTATGCCTTGTTATGTAACAGTTATATCCCATTGTATCAACTGAGGTCTTTAACCCCTAAGGATTGTGTACAGAGTGTAGATAGAGGCTGCTGAACTATACATCTGCATTACTTACTGTTGACTTTTTGGTATCCTGTGGCCCAGTCTGTCTTTACTATTGTACTACTTGATGGCCTTGGCCTGGAGAGCAACATTTGTAAACCTTTAGTATTAGTATAACTGCTTCACAGTTACATTACTCTGTTTATATGGATGTCAGTGTCTAAACAGCTATATGACATGGCATATACAACTGTAACAGTACACAAATAAAGCTTTCCCATGTATGCAAACCTGTGTGTGGTGTTATATCCTTTGACCTCTCTGTGGGTATATGTTGCAGGCAATGATTGTCATTTGTATGGGTGGCTCATACAGTGTCCAGTCGGTATCGTGGCAACTGTAGGCATAGTGGCTGTTCCATATTGTGTGCACCTTCTACATATGTATCTTACTATACATATCTGCATGTGTATGTGTAGTTACATATATATATATATATATATTTATATATATATATATATATATGTATATATATATATGTCTGTGTATTTGTATCCTAGGGGGTGTTGATTGCTTCCACATTGTACATTCCCTATGGAGCTGTACTGTACTGCATGATATGTTACTGATACCAGCCTGACATCATACAGGGGGATGGAGTACTGTTAACATCTTGTGCCCATGTTGTGTCAAGTCCTGGTTATGAGATCTGCAACAGTTGTTAGTGTATTGCAGGGCAGATGTGTTTGGCTGTGGAAATACCTATTACACATATGTTGTTTGGGGCCTCTCAACCCCATTAATGGTGCATGTGGACATATATGTTTTGTTATGTTTTCATTTTATCTACAGATGTATGTCTGTATATACTATATAGATATATATATCTGCTACATATATATAAATTGCTGTATATATATATATATATATATATATATATATATATATATATATATATATACATATAGATGTAGACATATATATCTATAGATGTATGCATATGTTTATATATGTGTATATATATATATATATATATATATATATATATATATATATATATATATATATATATATATATATATATATAACATATATAGATATGTTATATCTATTTATATGCACATACATCTACATGTAAATACATTCCTGTACTGTTGAATAACTGGGCTGGATGATATGTTTTGAAAACATTGGCTACATATATCTGACATGGCTTAGTGGGAAATCACTTTGGCTATGGTGCAGGGTCCTGGGTTCAATCCTTGTAGAGGCTGTTTATTTTGTTGCTGGGCAGAACATGGGCCGTTGGATACAGAGTGATTAAAACACTTTTAAGCAGGTGTAAGTTGGTCTGTGGGGAGGTAAGCACTGCTAACTTCGTTACAGTTTTATACTCAGCTTCTAAATTGCTTAACCTGTGTAGGCATTGCTTACCCCATGCAAACAGGCTTAAACCACTTAGTTCTGCTTAAGTGCTTACTCTCCCCTTGCTAATTTCCTTAAAAGAAAAGAAAAAAGGGTTGATAGGAAAGTGGTAAAAAAGGGGCACAAAGAGGTAAAGACAGTAGGGAAAATAGCTGGGGATGTGCAGGAAGAGTGTAGAGAAGGTCCATAGCTGCCCATTTCTTCTGCAGCTACATATGTGCATATACACTGAAATTGGAGGTAGATTTGGACACTCAAACCCCTGAGAGAGAGCTGAGGACAACAATAATATGTTGTGATGCCAATTAGACCAGATTACATGTGTCCAGTGGACACATGCAAAATGGACAGCTATGTATGAGGTGAGATTTTTTGGGGGAGACAGATTGCCCTTTTTTATTTCAGGTGGGAGTGGGATGTTGGGGAGGGATAGTAGGTATATTTGGGGAGGTAGGTTGGGTAGGTTAACAGACAAGACAAACAAGACACATACAGGGGTGGCATATGACAAATGTGGGCGGTAAATACCTTGATGGGGAGGTGTGTTGGGAAGCCCATGAGCCCCTTAGTGGAAACAGTGGGACTGAGATCCCACCCATGGGCAGTCACCACTGCACCTTCACAGCCCCGAAGGTGGCTGTGCTGGGGGCTGAGTTGCAGAGCCAGGCCAACCCTCTAGTTCACATGGCTGGTGTAGCAGATTTCAAACTCCCTGCGGAGGTCTTTTCACACCACGACCCGGACCTGGCGACGGGTGACAGGTTCCTGTCTGCGCCCACTCCCTGAGGGAGCCCCATCCCTGAGTGGTTCCACCCAGGTGGTGCAGGACCAACCGACAAGGAGGTCCTGGGTTGGGCCCCAGACATGCTGGTGCCCTGTGCCATGGCCAGCTGAGGTGGGACAGGTGGGTCCGCTGGGACCGGCCTTCCCAAACATGCTATAGTGTTTAGATTTTATCATAATATGTTGGTTAGTAACAGTTAACACATTCCAGGGTTAGGTATAACAGCATGCATAGATATTCCCATTAACCCAGACACCAGATATGGAACAGTTGCATAGCAAACAGAACACATGCATATATGGGACCACACTGGTAATAACAACAGCATGCAGGTACATTGATGGCACCATGCCACCAATGTTGTAATAATTCAATATAACACAAGAATGGAAACAAATTTAAATATATATCAACCAATAGGACATAATCAGAAGAGTGAGTCATTACATACCAGTTGAGGTGGGTATGTAGTTTATTGTTGGAGATATGGTGGGGAGAGAAGATGTCAATTAACAACTAGTATATTCCTGTAGTCCGCATTGCTTTCCTAGTCAGTGTTGTTATCTATACCTTACAAGTATTACTACACTATCCTATAGCCTTAATTTGGACAGTGATATGGCTATCGTCATCATACATGAACTGGTTTTACCTGCAGTATACACCTCTTACATGGTATACCTGTGGAGAGAATGTTTGTTAACACTAACTGTTTCTACACATTCTCCCAGATTCTGGGTTGATGTTATAGCTATCCATCTCCATTCTTTTAGACTCCAGCCATGTCTTGACCATATGCAGGTGTACTGGGACATATCTAGACTATTGCCCTCTTCAACCTTTAGTGACTTACCACACATACTTTCCTACAGTTATATTATGTAGCACAGTGTGGGTGACAGTGATCAGTGATACTTTATTATTCAGAGCAACTGCAACACTCACAATTCCATACAATACCAGAGTAAACAGTACCAGTACAGGGTATCAAGGTTTTATTCTCAGCACAGTGTTTGTATCCAATGTACCTGTGGAGCAATGTTTAGCACTACCTGAATGTTGGCTCACAAACTTCCACATCACACATTAGTATTATCCACATACATATCACTCTGTTACTGTACACTCTGGTCACAGCTTGACAACATGGGGTGTAGATAGGACATAATTACTCTCATAACAGTTTGGGGTTGCTAGTGACAGGTTTGTTCTCATAGATGTGTGACAATCAGTTGTATTCCCTGTTTGCTCCCTAAACATCTGGGATCATCCCACAGACTTCCCAGGGGATAGAGTGACAGGCAGCAGATATGGACCCATATACTGGACATTCTGGACTCATCTGTACATTTGTGGGGTATGATTCTGTATGTAGCCTACTTCCACTCCCAGGATTCAGACCATGGCTGTGTCTGTTATAACTTAAACATTGTCCATCAGAGTTTTATGTGCTATATAGATATTGCTGTATATCTCCTATCTGCTTTTTGGCTTATAATTCTCCTGTGGTTTTGCATTCTGACCTTGTATTATAATACTCATATACAGAATTTCCTAGACAGTTATATTTTGTAGGACAGTGTGGGCAACAGTGATGAGTAATACCATATTATTTAGAGCAACTGCATCAGTCACAATAGCATACAATACCAAAGTAAACAGTGCCAATACAGGGTATCATTCTTGTATTTCTGGGCACAGTGTTGGTATCTGACACACCTGTGGGAAAAATGTTCATTAGCACTACCTGAATGTTACCACACACAGTACCAGCTTCCACATTACTATTATGCATATACATCTCACTCTGTTACTGTACACACTCTGGACCACAGCTTGACAACATGGTGTATAAATGAGACATACGTGGCTTCTTACTCTCATAAGGTTTTGGGGAGTTGCTAGTGTGCCAGCTTTGTTCTCATAGATGTATGTCAATCAGTTGTATTTCTTGTTTGCTTCCTATACATCTGGGATTGATTTCCCAGCAGTCAGGTTGACAGGCAACATATGTAGGCCACTTTACTGGACATTCTGGCCATATCTATACAGTTGTGGGGTATGATTCTGTATGTAGACTACTACCACTGTGTGCAAACAATACAACAGTTCACGTCTTAGTTGCATGTGCTATTCTCCTTTTGTTGCCTGCCTTTTCCCTGTTTTCTGTCTATGTGTCTCTCAGTTGTACTAAATGGCCCCTGGGATTACAACAGTCATATACAGGCATTCCTACACATTCTATTTATGTACACAGTGTGGGTAACAGTGCTAAATACAACAGCACTATTACGTGATTGCAAATCTACATTACCATATGATATCAGAGGTATACACATGCAGTCCAGCAGTTAGACCTTTATTGTCAGGCTATTACACTTTTATTTACATACAAACTATGAGACTCTTCCTGCCATATTCTTTGGTGTATGCAGTACTTGCCTTAACAATACAGGTTTTATACAGGCAATTGTACTAATACTTTTAGATTTATTTCCTATGACAGTATATGCAAAGTATTACTGACCTGCCTCACATCACAACCTCTCCAGGCGACTTCCATGGCTGGTTTATAGCCCACTCACTTGCACTGTGGAGGACATAAGAGGAATATTTAGCCATACCTATCCATGATATACATGAGCTGGCAATTATTACACACATAGTGGAGTGATACTTACACACAGCTGGGACATCGCCATTCTAGCCTCTTGGATCCACTGCTCCAAGAGGTCCCCCACCACTTCAGGTTGGCATAGTAATGCCTGACCTGCTCACCAGTTCATGGTATGCCAGTGGCACTGGTGAGGTCAAGTGTGAGAGGTCACAGGCTTTTGCCTTATATTGGGAACCCTGGTACTGGCCCTGCAGCAGTCTCTGCTCATGTTCTTTGACAAGGAGTCCTGCCATGACTCTGGACTCCTGGATGCACCAGCGCTGCACCTGAAGTGCACTCTTTCTCCCTTTCTGACATGGTGCCTGCAAGGGAAGCTACAACCAGTTATGAGATGTATTCCACCTGTTGGGTTTAAGTAGTGCTGATTTCCCGCACTTTGCATGATTGGTTTTGAAAAGGCTAGGCTATGGGCAAACCTGCTTACCTATGGTTGGCATTGTTTATAGGGGTATACCACTGGGCACAATGAGTTAGCTGGCCTACACATTGCTTACACCTCCTAAGCTGGCCTGTGCAATGCCTAGCATTGCTTACATTAGATGTTGCATTATGTTTTCTGTTTGGCATTGATTTCTTATTCAATACATCTTATATATCTGCCTGGTATCCATGATTCATGTGTATGTACATTGTATGGGGTCCTTGTGTTTTATTGGGGACTTCAACACTCTATTATAATTATACCTCACTTCTGGGCTTACTGCTGTACTCCTGTTCACATATTTATGTTATGTAGTGGGTTATGGAACATATGACTGTATAATGATTCCTTTCACTGGTTCAGTTTGATTTTAATATAATGAGGTCTTGTTTGGTGATACCTCATTCTTCTGTACTGCTGTGATGGCTTGGTGGTTAACTGGTGAGACTATGGTGTATAGGGTCCTGGGTTCAAGACCTGCAAGGCTGTTTATTTTGTTGCTGGGCAGAACAAGGGCTGCTGGATACAGAGTGATTAAGGCACTTTTGAGTAGTTGTAAGTGGGTTTGCACAAGGGTAAGCAATGCTAACCTCCAGTTACTTATGCTTACAGGGAGTTAGCTTCAAAACTGCTTAACCTATGTGCGCATTGCTTACCCCCATGCAAATGGCTTAAACACATTTACTAGTGCTTAAAAGATGCTTACTACTGCTTATTGGTGCTTACACCTGCTTACTAGTGCTTATTCCCGCTTACAAGTACTATTTAGACAGTATATCTCATGATTCTTGGGAAGGTGGAGGATTTGGAAGCTGTGTGGAGTTGTCATTCATTACACATTGTACCTTCCATTTGTATCCATGATTCCAGTGTACATATACTGTATGGGGCACATGTGCTTATCTGGGGACTTTGCAACATTATGACACTGACACCTCACATGTGCATTTAATGCAGTACTCCAATTCACAATTATATGTTATTTAG